>NC_087215.1:48283664-48286164 GCF_015104395.2 Macrobrachium nipponense | reverse complement strand
ACAAAACCAGACTTGAAAATTTCAACCCACAAACTGAAGAGAGAGAGAGAGAGAGAGAGAGAGAGAGAGAGAGAGAGAACAATGCAAAGAATACGGGAAGTTTTTTCTATAAAAAAATTAACATTCCCTCATTTTCACGCCTATTCGTGGTATCTGCTACGTGTTGTCACATAATATAAATATTTACTTTTTACAATCGATGTGTTAATTCAGTTATCAAAACCAAGAATCCAAATCGACGTCTCAGTCATCCAATCACCCATCCTCGTAGCCAATCCTCAGGGAAGTCAGTCCAATCACCCATTCTGTTTCCTGTTCGTCTTCATTTTCCGGAACTAGGCCCTCTTCCGTGTTCCGGATAGAAGGGAGAGGCGGCGGTGAGCTTTGTTACTCTTACATGATTCATTCACTACAAACACAGTAGGAATTGACGATAATCCATAAGATCAGTTCAGTTATTATTATTATTTCTCTTCTCAAATTTAAGATCAGTCAGTAAACTAACCTTACTTTCGCTCTTGAATATTAAGGTATTCGCAGCTTGCCTTTTGTCATCCTGTTTTCGACTCTGATTATTTGAAGGGCATGGTCTGCTCTTTGCACCTACTCTAATCTCGTGGGGAGCGGGGGATAGCCGGCGGTGGGGGGTGGTTGGCTGGCGGCCGGCGAGTGTAGGACCAGCAGGCTATTATGTACATTATATATGTAATTTATTCATTAATATATGTAAGATATAATAATATATGTAATATACATACATACATATATATATAATATATATATATATATATATTTATAATATCTATTATATATTATAATATATATATATATACTTACAACCAGTCGTTTTTATTCCTCTTTTTTATCTCTCTTATCTACTTGTCTTCACGCACAAATGATCACCGTGCTGAAACCAAATACAGCTTTCAATTCCGTCATCAAACATATGACGTCATCAGACCACCATTTTATGAAATCAAAACATCACAAAGTACAAATGCTAGAGCTAGAATCCCTACAGTGCAATGAGAAAAGCCTCGTCTGTTTTGAAGAAATCAAGATGAAGGAAGAAGATGATCTAGTTAAAGGCAGATAAAGGATTTAAAAGACAGAAGGTGCTCTGAAAAGAAAGATAAGAGAGGCTATGTGGTGAGTGGGAAGAATAAGAGGAAGAGTTGGGGGGGGGGGGGATTGGTTGGTGGGGATTGTGGTGATATGAGCATAAGAGAAAGGAGGAAAGAAGAACGACTGAGAAGTGAACGGAGGTAATAAGCTCTGGCCATAATCCCACAGCACAGCAGCTGTCCCATGAAATCTCTCTCTCTCTCTCTCTCTCTCTCTCTCTCTCTCTCTCTCTCTCCACCTCCGCTTCCTTAAGATTTAGCTTTTCCTCTGTATCAGCTTAAGGATGAGTCCCTTAATGGTGCGTTAATACTTACTGCAGGGTGCAGTAAGTATTAACTTGACGCGTCAGCAGATGATGGCGTCGTAGCGGAGGCGTTATTTTTTCAGTAAATGTCTCTGGAATCAACAAAATTATTTATTTATTTTACAATAAAACTAGAGACTGAATCAAATATTGTTGTCATCGCAGGTGATACTTTCATAAGAATTACTCGCAATTTTTACAAAATGCGTAAAAATGCTCTATGTTTCGCAGCTCGTTTTAAGCTGAATAATAAAATTGACCATAAAACAAAACACTACACTTCAGGCTAATCTTGACCGTACAAAAAATACTCAGCATATGAAATAAAGTAGGAGTCGCAGAACTTTATGTCTCCGTGAAACTACTCATTAAAAGGTCATTCATTTTCGCGCCGGTTCCAAGAGGCAGTTGTGTCTTCGCCTCCTGTCCTGCCCTTTTGGCCTTCTGCTCTTATCCCGTACAAATCCCGAGACGTGAGACAGCTTGATGGCTTTACAGAATGCTCTGGATACAGGCGCGCTAAACCCTCAACTCGCTCATGCTGAGATCCCAGGGTAACGAGGAGCATATCAGGGTTTGGTCTGTCGTCTTGCAACTGAACGTTTTAAATTTCTCTCTCTCTCTCTCTCTCTCTCTCTCTCTCTCTCTCTCTCAAATTAAGCAACGAACCAATATTTATGTATGACGAATGAGTGAAAATGCTCGGCCAATATAAAAATCAAGTTTTATTTATGTAAAATTTCTGAGCTTCCATCAGATGAAAGAACGTGGTTATCCAAGTACTTAGCATTATTAAAATTGTATATATGAAATGTCAAAAACTATATCAAAATATGCATATTTCGTCGGAGATATACATGTAAGTATATATATATATATATATATATATATATATATATATACTATATATATATATATATATTATCTATATTATTAAGTATATGTATTATATGTATATATATGTATGTATATATATATCATATATTATATATATAATATATATAGATTAAATGAATGTAGTAACATATTTGGGAATATATATATATATTATATAAATATATATCTATATAA
>NC_087215.1:48271164-48278664 GCF_015104395.2 Macrobrachium nipponense | reverse complement strand
AGCCATACAAAGTCCAAAAACATTTATACAACTGATTACACTAATTTTGTTGCTTTAATTATGAAGGCATCGAGTTCAAACCAAACCAAGATTTAAATTTAGAACACTTCCACTATTTGTTTTGATGAAACAAGATTCAATGATATTCCTTTTAACTGTGTCGCTTCATAGCATTAATTAAGGATCTTGCCTGACTTCAGTTATTAAATAGGATGATCTAAATCTCTCATATGTATGAATAATGCATTCGATATTTGTCCATTTCCCACTGAAAATTGGTGTTGTTTGACTCTTGAAAGTGATATTCCAGTTAGTCCGTAATATATTTTATCATACTTTTTGGAAGAATTTTTTATTACTGATAACGACAACCATCATCATGCAAAAACATCTTTACACGCAAATGAATTGGATAATTGTATCTATGAGTTTCGTTACAGAGGAGCAGATATCACCCGTGTGATTCTAAAGTGAGATCAAAATTTCCCAGCGAAAAAGTTGAGAAAGTTCCCAAGTTTCAAACGATGATTCTGATTGAAAACGATCATCAAAAGGGTTTTGCTGCTGAATGACGAAACAGGTGTTTCTAGAAACCATACGAGCATCTGAGGCTTAGCGGACACTCAGAGAGGTAAGAAGTGACATATGGAATATATGTCAATCTTTTGACAATGAAGCTTTTGGCTATGGGTTAACGAGAACAGACGAAAGCATGAAGGAGATGAAGAACGCAAAGTAATACACGTGAAGTAGTCAAGTCAAGACAGGGAAGCTAAATGTAGAGCACGCAGAAGTGAAAGACTATTTGGACAAACAGGTTGATATACTGTCAAGGCCATAGATGTAGGGAGTGGCATTGGTGTTAAGGTCCACCCAAAGAATTATTAGTGACGATAAGAACATTCATAATCAAAGAAAAAGCGAAGCAAATACCCGTTAAAAAGAGGTATGGGTCATACATAACATTAGAAGAAGAAGAAGAAGAAGAAGAAGAAGAAGAAGAAGAAGAAGAAAGAAGATATACAACACCGGGCGGAACATTTTTGAGAGGTCATAAGTAAGAGATATGGGGGAAGGTGGTCATTTGATCTATATGCCAGAAGCTACAGAAGTATTCAATGTACTAATGAATGAATTCGAGGTTTTTTGAAGTAGAATCAATAATAAAGAAGCTCAGGAACTGGGAATTGGAAGTCATAGCAACAGCACCACAGAAAGGAGACCTGACAAAATTCAGTATGCTTATTTTTATTAATGGTCTGGAGATAATATAGTCATTGAAATTCTATGCTGGAGAATGATGCAAATAAAACTGATACATTCCCTGGGGACAAAGTTTACAGGTGGGCTCAAATGGTCATCAGAGGATTGGAGGACCCACACCCAAATGGATGAGCAATGATAAGAGACATTCTCTCTCTCTCTCTCTCTCTCTCTCTATCTCTCTCAGAGAAACAAGGAAATAATAATGACACCGAACGTGAAACCCTCACATTAAAAAAAAAAATCTGGCTTGGCGGACAATTAATTCTCGCATCTCAGGTGTTAGTACTACTTTGACAGGAGTGTTGCATGTCTAGAATCATCCTGAGAGAGAGAGAGAGGCGCGTGATTGTGTATAAGGACAGAAGGAGATTCAGTTCTCGAGTAAAAAAACAAAGATGAATAACTGAAAGCGTAGTGTACGAGGTACGATAAGTAAAAAAACTAGATGTATAAGATAGAGAAAAATGAAGTATACGGTCGCACAAGAGATGTGCCTTTCAGATAAATATCAGGTGATTTACATTTGCGCAAAACCTCGCAAATATAAATGTCGCTACAGAAAACACGAACAATGAAGTTTTATGATAAAAAATAAATTAGCTCTTTAACCATTTGTCTCCAAGAGTAATCTCATGGAAGATTTATGGTTACTCCTGGGATAACGTGAGGCCCTGAAGTATGTCTTGAAATTTATCGTGGTCGTAAATAAAAATTAAGACAAAGTTTTACGGCAATATAAATGAATATGATCAAAGTTTCAAAATATTACGCCAGTGTATTACCAATATTTACGGTTATATAACCGCATTTTATCAATAATTCAGAGTAGTACGCTAAACCATTAGCCCAGGGTGCTAAAACCTCTTTTTACTTTCTCAGAATAATAAACAAGGCTTTTTAATATCCCAGAATAGTATACATTTTTTTAATATCAAAATAAAATACGCGAATATCTTTTTATCGATGAAAATATACTAGGATCATCTCATTTTCTAAAATTATACACTAAAAAAAATTTTATGTCAAGAAAATCTAGAGAATATACCAAATAATTTATATAATTTTTAAATGAAAAAAACCAGAACTGCCGAGATATTTTGGTCTTACTTACCCCTAACTATAGGCAAGACTGATCAGAACAATGAGAAACACAGTACAGGAAAGATATACAAACGGACATTACAGGATTAACAAAAGGTCCTGTAATGTCCGTTTGTATATGCTTACCTGTACTGTGTTTCTCATTGTTCTGATCAGTCTTGCCTATAGTTAAGGGTCGTTATGACCGAAAGATCTCGGCAGTTCTCATTTTTCTCATTTTCCTCAGTGGCATTACCTTTATTTATACATATCATCACGTATATATATATATATATATATATATATATATATATATATATATATATATATATATAAACATTCATTTCTTATTCTCACTGAATGTCAGGAGAGATTAACATACATATCTTGGCATACATACATACATACATACATACATACACAGTACATACATCATACATACATACATATACATACATATATACATATACATACATACATACATACATATATATATATATATATATATATATATATATAATATAATATATATATTTCAGGAGGTTCCATGATACATCTTAGTACAAGGCAGTAACTTATTATCAAAAAAAGTTTCGCACACACAACAACGGTGCATCATCAATTGCGAAGAAATAAAAAAACGATTATATTATAGTAATACATCAAAGGCATTCACAAAAGATATAAAAATTTAAGATTAAAACTGACATAAAAAAAAAGACAGTAAAATAAACGAGAGAGAGAGAGAGAGTACTGAAACACCAACCATCCAAGGTAAGAGAAGAAGAGGGAATGACAAAAACTGAAGTCCCAGTTAAGACGAAAACTATGCCAGATACATAGTTGAAGCCGAGGTGTTATTTTTTAGTGAAGGAACTAGCCTTTTTATGAGTAACGACTCTATAATTGGCTATACAAAGGACCCAGACCATTTGACCACCTGATGTATTAATGTAATGTAATTGTTTTTATTTCTTCACAGACTAATGATGCACCGCGTCATATGTGCGAGATTTTAATATATATATATATATATATATATATATATATATATATATAATATATATATATATATATATATATATATATTTATATGTATATAGGGGGTATTATAGGTATATATATATATATATATATATATATTATATATATATATATATATATACAAACAAATAATATATTCTCTTCTGACATTCAATGAGAAAAAATGAATGATATATTTTCAAGTGTTTAAGAAATACAGCTAAAATTCAAATGACCACTTACTACGTCTCCCTCTGTAAGAGAAGCCCCGGCAATAGAATGCATAACAGAGGGAGGAGAGGGGGAGAGCCAGCGAGCAAACCCATTAAAGAACTTCATAACGAGGCGAAGAGCTATTCAGGAGCCAACACCGCCAGATAAGCAAACAGGTTTCAGCAGACGAACGCCTTGAACATGGCTGGCAGTTCATTTGACACTGCCGTTTCCCCATCATCATGGGACTTACGTAACCCCCCGTGCGAACTATGCAGTGTCAAAGAATGCAATTGAGAACTAAATCGAATTCAAGGAGGCCACAAAGGGAAAAAAATCACAAAGGAAAAAAAAGTGTCTGAAAAATTTTTTCCCACGACATCTCACCTGACTTTTTGTAGGTGTATGTATAGTGTGTATGTGAATGTATATACTAACTATATATATATATATATATATATATATATATATATATATATATATATATATATGTGTGTGTGTGTGGTGTGTGTGTGTGTGTGTGTCTATTTACAATGCTATGTGATTACAAAAGCTATTGCAAATACATATAATTTTCATAAAATATTCATTTCCACATCCATACATTTTATGCATTCATCTATATATTAAATTACATCGACAGACGAAAACTAACGAAAACAGATCATTCAGGAACGTCACCATTGCTAGGGTTTCGGTTCATACCGTTCTCGCTTACCTCGGGTTCCACTATCTGCCGAACACTTACGGAACGATCTTTAATAAGTGGTAAAACTGAAATGACAATATTATATGAAGGATATTTCGTTCTAAAACATCAATCCCACCTTAAGCACAAGCATTCCTCTCGCTGCAGAGCAGTTTAATTAACAATAAGAGACAAGCACCCAAAAGCCTTTCATTAGCCTTGAAACGGCGTCGAGAGAGAGAGAGAGAGAGAGAGAGAGAGAGAGAGAGAGAGAGAGAGAGGGAGAGAGAGAGAGAGAGAGAAAGAGAGAGAGAAATCACTTATGACATTCATAGAGCTGCTTTGTCAAGCATCTCTGCCGAAAGAGCATCTCCGTAGTCGCTTGTTTTCCCAAGCATTTGGGGTTAGAAGCAGTCTTTTTGTCGTCCAAGTACCCCACGAAGGGATCAAAAGAACATTTTGCTTTTATCACGCATGAATTTACAAACGTATAGATAACATAATATTGGCGAATTCAATACTATCTGGCGTTAGGAACAAACAACAGACAACGAAATTTCAATAACAAGCACCCAACAACTGTTAACTGCAGCATCCGGCAGCCACTTTATCTAAGATACAAATAAACTCCCCACAGGGAAGAAAGACTGAGAGACACCCTACTTCTCAAAAAGCCCATTCAATGCCCTCACATCTGGCGGGGCGCAAAAACGTGTGGCAAAGGCACCACGCTTGTTCCACCGTAATCACTCAAGTAGTGGACCATGTGATGCTACGTGTGTGTGCTCGCATTGTATTTTCATGCGCATATGTAGCCACAAATGCACATTTCCACATGTGAAGACACGTGTTCACGTGAGACGATACGAAAACATCATGGTTTTTTCTTTTCTTCTTCTTCTTCTTTAGCTTAGTCCTCTTTCAATAGGTAGGCGGTAGACAGAGAGAGAATTTATATACATGTATATGTGTGTGTGAACACACTGATAAATAATCGAAAATCACCGGTACTCAGTCTGAAGGCATTTCAATAAGTGACATATAATTTAAGAAAATATTGTAGGGAATCTAAGAACATCATCTGAATATTTTTAGTCATTGCAATCCCTTCAGTCTCTTATTCTGCAGTCTTAGTACAATGCTCTTATTATCGCCTCATGAAGAATACAACGCATGAATATCTAATGGGCAATGCCTCGGAAGGGAACTTTAAATTTTAATTCACATACGAAAATCAGCAGGTTGACAACTGTAATTATTAGTTTTGGAACCATCCAATACATTCTTCATGATCACCAAGCGTAAATAATGTATTCTATGAAAACATTTTGATTAATACACTATGGGATATTCGTTCATAAATGTTCTGTTTGGCATATAACCGAGTGAATCATATTGATGAGCGCTACCTAAATTATCAAATGGAAAAAAATTAAATATAAAAGGCAAAGCTTCCTACTGTGATTTGTGTCAATTATAATGGCTGAGGACTCGTGAGTTCTAACACATTACTGATGCATTCCTGAAAAAGAAAGATCTACAGCTTCGGGAAAATAGCGCGACCCGAATCGAACGGGAATCTCACGGGGCCCACACACATGCAAGCAAGCTATGTGCCGTTTCCACGTACACGTCTTCAGTTCCAAAAGCATAACAAGTTAATCAAATATTGAGAAGAATCACTTTTTTCGTTCATAAATTCGAGCAACTGCTGAAGTAAATATACGTTCATGACCTGCCCTCCGTCCCGTCGTTATTTTCAAGGAATCACACCGAGGCATTACAATGCATTTATCAGTTTCATAAATAGGCTGCTTGAGAAATTCTATACACAAAAGCGAGAGTGAGGAAAGTTACAACTATAACGATTGTGTATTAAATATTGGTAAATATGTATAAATTGATACTGACAATTAAACACGGACACGAGGAAGGAGAGAGAGAGAGAGAGAGAGAGAGAGAGAGAGAGAGAGAGAGAGAGAGAGAGAGAGAGAGAGAGAGAGATAAACGAACGGTAGCGAAAATATTCCATTCCGGGATTACATCGCACTCAACTCACACCCCACGCCAGGATTACTTCCTTAAGTAGAGAAGAACATTTGTAATTCTACTCAAATCGTTTGTAGAAACGAAGGCTTCGGTACACCTGAATATTCAGAAGGACATCACTAAGGAAGCCTTACTCGGTCGTGAGCTAGTTTACAGGATTTTAGTAAATTTATAGTGAGTGGGGTTCTTTAAGTGACTCGTGGCTAAGCTTTTCAGAGCTCTTCATAAGACCTGAAAATCCAATAAGGCAATGAGATTTGGCCGCTTCAACAATATAATCATTTACAGTACTTAAAATTACCCGTATTTGGACTTACGCTCGGTGAAATTTATAAACACCTACGCATACACAAACATACACACTCACACATACATAATTACATACTCACACATACATACTTACATACACACATCCATAAACATAGGATGATATTATTGAAGACCAGATTAGGCATTACATAATCCTAGTAAACAGCTGACTGAAAAAATTGCTAAGAAATCGATACTAATAATAATAATAATAATAATAATAATAATAATAATAATAATAATAAAACCGTACCCATAATCAGGAGCACTAGGCACGATCCCAAGATCCCTGAAAAGGAATCTAGAAAAACTAGAGGCCGAAGTAGCTCCAGGACTCATGCAGAAGAGTGTCATCCTAGAAACGGCACACATAGTAAGAAAAGTGATGGACTCCTAAGGAGGCAGGATGCAACCCGGAACCCCACACTATAAATACCACCCAGTCGAATTGGAGGACTGATAGAGCAAAAAAAAAAAAAAAAAAAAAAAAAAAAAAAAAAAAAAAAAAATAATAATAATAATAATAATAATAATAATAATAATAATAATAATAATAATAATTATTATTATTATTATATTATTATTATTATTATTATTATTATTATTATTATTATACAAAGCGTTTACTTTCAGCAACATATAAACGTGATTATACTAAATAATGTTTCCACGGGCAGAGCGCACGGGTGCATCTTCAACTCAAAGGTTTCTACCGTGAAAATCATTAAATAGTATGGTTATTTTTAAAAGACCAGCGTAAAAAACAAAGTAAATATAATCATTACCTGCCAAAAAAATCTCCATTTGAGAGAGAGAGAGAGAGAGAGAGAGAGAGAGAGAGAGAGAGAGAGAGAGAGAGAGAGAATAATGAA
>NC_087215.1:48256164-48266164 GCF_015104395.2 Macrobrachium nipponense | reverse complement strand
TGTGTCATCAGTAATTCTAAATTACTTCACCGCTAGACCCTTCCCTGACATCTTCTGTGGGTCCTGCCATGTACCACTTCAGAGCGCGTCCCACAGAGTCCCTCTTTCTCTCGGAAGGCCTCGTAAAACTCATGTCGAAAGCTTTGGAGATTTCTCAACGCTTCCGTTATCGTTGTTCCTTTTCTCTCCCAGTTTTTCGTTTCCTTCGGGATAGACACCACATCTTTCCTATGCAAAACACACGCGTCGACATTTTTATTGTAAAGAATAGGGTTAAAATGTTCAACTAAGGAAAAAAGGCAGAGGGGTTTGCAAAACGATTTTCTGCAAATCGAATGAGCCAGAAACAAGAACCATCGTCATATCTTCTTCACGAGGAAGAAAAGACGCAAACTATAAATTAACGAGTCAATAGACAGTACTACTCAATTTGAATGTGCAACTCTGCGGGCAGACTGCGTCAGTTTTCAAATGCTTGACTGACCTGGCTCTGTGTCTGTGAGAAATCGAAGAGTTTTGGAAAGAGTAGCTACGCAGCAATTTCTTGTAGACCCAAAGGCCATAGCAGGCAAATTATTTCAGAATATCCCTCAACCTCCCCCTTTTACACGGAACAGATGAGACAAAAAATGGAGTAGCTGGATCATACTTTTTCATTAAAATGAAAAACCTCTAAATCTGTCAAGACTATAATTAAATTATGTTGTAAAAGTATCGAACTGTAAAATTATTCGTTCTATCACCTTAATCGCCATCAATATAACACTAATAATAATACCAGCGATCATTCAATTTTTTTTAACACGGCACGTGACAGTAACTCTTCCAGCTATTACAATAAAACTAAACTTTATCTCTTTTACGAGTTACCTAATAATGAGAGTATTGTTTTCTATGCTGATTCAGTTGTCTTTAACCTCTTATCAGCGTGTATCAGAAATAACGTATTAATGTCATGTATCATGGCGACGAATGATTCTGGTAATACCTTTCATTATCTTAGGCCTGGGCTAGATAAGTGGGACTGGGCAGTCTGCCTCGTCACTTCTTTATCAATTAAAAAGAAGCCTTAGGAATTAACATGATATATATGACACAATGCAAGACTCAATTCCTTTACTCTCAGGTGAAAATTAACAAGCAAACCATAATGCGTTTGTTCCGAATAAGCGTCCCAACAGTGAGGGTCACGCCTGTAATGACTACTGACCAACGAGGAATCCGAATCCGAAACTATAGGAACTCGAAAAACTCTCAGTAAATAAATAAAAATTGATAACCTTGGTTATTCGATACAAATTCAAATTGCAGAAAAAGAACCAGTACATCGGTTGTGACAGAACCTGAACAAATGAATCATAGTTTTTCCTGTAAAAATCCATCAGTTATACAAAATATTTTTGCGTGGAATAGCAAGATAAAGATGGGAAAAAAAACAATTGTCCAAACTAGGCACAACGAACTACAAAGTAGAGGATGTAACATATTTTTATTTAATATAATCATGCGTAAATACATATATACATACACACAAGCATATATATATATATATATATATATATATATCATATATATATATATACACACACATAGGTATATAAACGCACGATTGTATTCAATAAAAAAAATTAATATCCTCTATTTTGTAGTGCGTTGTGCCAGATATTTGGACATTGTTTTTTTTTTTTTCTTTTCACCTTTATCTTGCTATTCCACGCGAAAGTATTTTGCATAATGATGAATTTTTAAAAGAAAAACTACGATTCATTTGTTCAGGTTCTGTCACAACCGATGTACTAGTTCTTTTTTTCGGCAATTTGAATTTGCATCGAATAACCAAGGTTATAATTTTTTTAGTTATTTACCGAGAGTTTTTCGAACCTTTAAAATAGAAATATTGCATAAATACGGAAAGCTCTGCAACCCAACTGACCAGATTATGATACGGCCATTTGTGAAGAGAGTCTGGAACATGTTTTCCAGTCAGAGTACGCAAATACACGAGCGCGCGCACACACATACATACACACACACATACGCAAATACACGCGCGCGCGCACCACACACACACACACACACACACACACACACATATATATATATATATATATATATATATATATATGATAGATAGATAGATAGATATTCATATATATACGTATAATATATATGTACATATATATATATATATATATATATATATATATATATATATATATATATATATATATATGTGTGTGTGTGTGTGTGTGTGTGTGTGTGTAGTGTGTGTGCGTGTATAAGATACATATAAATATACTCTTACTATATATTGTGGAATATCTAATAAAACAAAAAGCATAACCTTTAAAATATACACAAGAGATAAGTCAATTAACGACTTTATTTCTATAAGTGGGGTAAGGAACACGAGAGAGAACAGAAGCTGAGTTTCCACGTCACGAGAAGACACGTACTTGAATAAGACCAAGAGAGAAAATGGAATCAGGAGAGAGAGAAAAAAAAAAAATAAAAAGTTGACAAGGCATCAAGAGCAACAGAAGTGATCTCGCGTCGTGGGCTATATATATTGTGCCAGAGCAAAAGGGCCTTTCATATGTAAATTTGCGTACATGCACCCTTCGAATACATTACATTCTTCGATTTGGATCCATTAGCGGATTTCACAGCATCCGCTCGCAACACAAACACTCTCTCTCTCTCTCTCTCTCTCTCCTCTCTCTCTCTCTCTCTCTCTCCATTTACAATGTACTTTAGAAGATCTTCCTACAAAAATGAAAGAAACACAAGACAAAGAAATTGCTGGTCTCGTTTTAGTCCGAATTGTGACCCATTGACATCCTACATAATCTGGTACACGTATGAATGGCAGCCACCCATGTTCTAACCGGACGCTCGATTCAGCGTTACTTTATCGTCTGTGAACTTATTTCCGTCGCTGGCTTTTCATCTCGCAGAAATTCAACTGATGGTTTCTATGGAAATTTTTTTTTGGAGGCGCTGAATGAATCCTTGC
Organism: Macrobrachium nipponense; assembly: GCF_015104395.2. Classification (NCBI taxonomy): domain Eukaryota; kingdom Metazoa; phylum Arthropoda; class Malacostraca; order Decapoda; family Palaemonidae; genus Macrobrachium; species Macrobrachium nipponense. Next base: position 48,263,148 of record NC_087215.1, on the reverse strand, counting down.
CTTCCCATCTTCTTTGATGCTAGATTTGGCCTTGCATGGGAGTACCATCGATCGTGTCAAAGTTTCTGTCATTCAGTACAACTCTTCCAATATGAATCGTGTCATTCAATGACTTCAGTTATCTTGTTCCACTGTTATCACCGAGCCCCTTGGGAATGTTTTCCCCACAACAGATAATTTTTTAAAAAATGACCTATGTCGTCTACACAAGATGCATGAGCTGCGTGTTAAAAGAAGACGCCATCGTGGGCTGGCGATAAGCAGTGGGTCAGTTCAAGCCTTTCCACACTATCTCAGGGGCTCTCTATCGCTGTGGATCATGTCATGGAAAATAGGATTCGAGGCCACTGTAATTTGTGGGTAATTCAGATATTCTCAGTTTCAGTTTCTATTATTATTATTACTATAAAACCCCCATCTTTATATCAATATTCCTTATTCTTGTCAGGTTTTAAGTTTTTTCTTAAAAAGGTAATTGAAATATAACCAATAAAACGGGAATTTTTGCTTGGCAGATATGAATGGTCAAAGAAACAAATAAATATGCCTAAAAATAAAACAATAATGAGAGAGAGAGAGAGAGAGAGAGAGAGAGAGAGAGAGAGGAAAATGTATGCTGCTTTTATAATACCTTTACTGCCCCTTCAACTACACCTTGGGGACTCATTTTTGACACCAGTTTCAGAGTTGGTCAAAGAGCTGGCCAATGGCTATTTCTCCGGCTATTTTACTGGCCGAGGTTTTTCTGCCACTTTATTACCCTCTCAATTCTCTCCACAACCCCCTCTCCCCCTAACACATCCCCCCCTCCCGCTCCACCACCTTCGCACCACAATTTCCCGCTAAGGATGAGAGAGGCGGGAGCGAGTGCGAGGATGTTCAGATAAGTTCATTTCGGTGGAAGGGAAAGGCTGCTGGGAGATGCGGAGTCTTCGCCCTTCTCTTCGAGAACTAATTCAGCGATTTAACCACCTACACATTAACAATGCAATACAGACCGACAGGCAATTCCAACTCGGATCGACTCGAAATCGACCGATGTTTGTGAGGAACATCGGAAAAAATCATGATCAAACATCGGACCGACAGACCCCGTGAAAGCAAGCCATCTACTGACGGTGCCTGAAAGTCCAGTCTCCCAGTTAACACGAAAAGTAGTAAAAGCGTTTGTTTCGAAGGAATGAGCTACAGCTTCTTCATGCGAGACAATTTGTGGTACCTAGTGCTGGAACCAGCAATCGGTCAGAAAATAATGCGGTTCCACAACAATCTACTCGAGACGGAAATGACAGGGAAATTTAATCACTGCCAACTGCGTATCCCTACAGGTGCAGAGGGCGTCCTCGCTCTAATCGGAGGGGAGGAAATAATAGTTGCATTCAAGTCATATAGTTACGGTAACTATTTCTTGCATTCTTATAGATGAATGGACTCGCAATTGTTTTTGCAAATTACGAGTTATTTAAATAGTACACAAACGCGCGCACACACACAGATATTTATATATACATACATACATACATATATATATATATATATATATATATATATATATATATATATATATATATATATATATATATATATATATATATATATATATATATATATATATAATACATATATATATATATATATATATATATATATATATATATATATATGATATATATATATTATATATATATATATGATATATATATTTATATATATACCCCAAAAATGTCAAAATCAAGAGCATTGTCGGCGTCTTCCATCACCCTCGTTAAGAGCTCCTGCTAATAACCTTCGTCCGTCCGTCTGTCCGTCCGTCCGTCGCGTCGGCCCGTCCGTCCAGGCACAACCAATCGACCGCCCATTATCATTATCAGGTCTTTTCTGGGAGGCGGCGGGGAGGACTCTGGCTGATTTCAATTTCAATTAAACTTTCCGTGACAAAAAATGCACAAGTTTCAAGGTGATGACCCGTAAATATTGGAGCTAAAAGAGATGGCGGCACGGGCGACGGGGGATCCAGGGAGGGGGCTGAAAGGGGAGGGGGAAGACAAAGGAGAAGAAAACGACTGAGATGGCAGAGACGGAGACACACAGGAGGACATGTGTCAGGACATGCGCACGCATGTACACGCCAAACAAACGTTCATGAACGGAGTTTCATACGTAAGGATGCACTCTAAAATAGATACGTTTTAATAGGCAAAACTTTCAAATACGCAAATACAATAGACTCCAGATACTCTCTTCCAAAAGCTACAGTAAGCAAAAGAGCACCCACAGAGAGAGAGAGAGAGAGAGAGAGAGAGAGAGAGAGAGAGAGAGAGAGAGAGAGAGAGATTTATATCTCATTAAAATACCAAAATGTCTTGCAGAACCATTAACTTAGAAGAATCCCGACAAAGAGACGGAGAGTAACAGACGGGTGTTGCATAACTTAAATCTGATACCGGATACGCTGTTATTATATGAAAAGTACTTATAAAAATTATTTATGAAAGTCATAATCATTTATATATAACAAAGAGGAATGTGGAATAGAGACGTGCTAAACCTAGTTCTAAAGAAAATGAAAGCATTTACAAATATGGCAATATAGAAGATACATGTCCCATGACAGTTTTGTAGGAGATGAAAGTATTTAGAGGCACCTACACAACTCGACTACAAAACCAGTCTATGTACACAGCGAAGAGACCGTCAACCGTCTCGTCGAGTACTGCTACTCTTGGCAAGAAGAGAGAAAATATACATATGGATTTTTAAAAGGCGAGCAAAACTAAAAAGGGAAATGCAATGGCATCCTGTATCTAGCCCCTCTAACTGGCTTGCACGAGATTATCTTGAAACACAAAAAAGCAAACTAAGTGTCCGGTGGGCCGAAATTTATGCTATATAAGGGGAATCACAGTTTTAAATGGGGAATTGAGGGACTAGAAAGTAATAAAAAAAGTAACATATATAACTTTTTTTTCACTACTGAATATTTCACTTGTGCACACATAATCAGATTCGCTGATTGAATTTCATATTTTACTCGTACACTGCGCATTACTTTGGCTGTATTCAGCACGAATCCACACATGAAGCAAACAATTTATCAATGGAATCCGTTAATAGCAGAAGGAAAATCATCTGCTTTCTCCTTTCGTTTACAAAAGTTATACGAAGCCATTAAATATGACAGGTTTACGATGAAATTATTTGAAAAGTTGCTATCTACACCCTTCACTGACAGCAATGGTACATGCAGTTAATGCACACCTGCATTCCAGGAAACAATCTCCAAAAATCCAAGACATAACCAACAGGTTACCCATGGAGAGAGAGAGAGAGAGAGAGAGAGAGAGAGAGAGAGAGAGAGAGAGAGAGAATTAAGACCATTACCACAGGCAGCGATTAACGACAATCGTGAAATAGAAAAGAGGTCGACAAAAAAATATATAAAAAAACTTAAATCTACATTCATGTGGTGTAAGTTCAACATTGCAAGCCTTTTGGCTGACAAAAACTCAAATGGCCTTCACTTTAACCAGAAACAAGCCTCTTATTACTGTCAAACTTCGAAAACGCGTCTCACGCACCGCTCCTCATTTGTATTAGACGTCACGTCACCCTTATTGGTCATTATTTGCCCTATTATGTTATATATTACAGAATGATGCTGCATAATACACGTCAACGTTTGTTTACACACTGATATGCATTTTTTCAGATGCTGTGTTTTCCTTTTAATTTCATCATCCAGACGCCATGTTTCCACTCCCTGGGTAAACGAAATTGCTCAATTTCCCGTTGCGCGGGAAGACGTAAGAAAAACAACAAATAGCCTGTCAAGTGTAGAAGACTTGTTTCCCACATCACATCCGACTTAAAAGACAGTTAACAAGAGGTAAAAGAGGGGCAGTAGGGGTGGGGGTGGGAGGTGCGGGTTGGGGTTTGGGGGAGAGGCAATGTAATTCTACACAAAACATGAGATTCCCATAACAGTAGATTCAGGTCATGAGTGGCAATTATGATAAAATGAGTGTGTGAGACTGCCGGTGAAATTAGACGATTTTGATTTCGTATTATCTATTATTTTCATACTCAATCTCAGGGTGTTTAGCATGTGTTAAAAACCCACTTGAGATTAGAATGTTCACTCAAAATCTCAAGGTTTCCTTAGACGGATCTTGAAATGTCACTGTAATAAAAATAAAGAACATAAAGCACAGTTTGTAATATCATTAGATGAACCGCAAATATACACAACTACATCCACACTTGCAAAAACATGATTATGACATGAAGAAGATTGACAAAACCTCACAAAATTTACGTTGCCAAACGGACTTTTTCCTATGCGCTTCATGATCATTGACTACCATATCTTATGTTGGCACGCCTTTCATTAACCCTTCTTTAAAAACTTTAAAGCTGAAAATACAAGTGGCGCCCAAACGACATATAAACAGATCTCTGACTAAGATTTAGCAATGGGGGCAGAAGTGATGATATCTTCAAAATGGTGGTTGCAATATGAACTATGCAAGCGCCACACATTCAGTCTTACAAGGTCCAGAACAAATGAAATTCTCACACGTGTGCATGAACGGTAGAGAAATGAGGCCATTACTACAAAAGAACTATTAGCAATAATTTTTAAGTTATGTAAACAAAAAGCCTGCGCTGGTTTCTAACAAATCACACTTTTCATCGTCTATTAACAAGTTACAAAAAAAATCTATATAAAAGAAAACCTGGATAAAATAGAAAACAATAAATTCTGAAGTATGGTGGAAAAAGAAAAAAGCTTTCTCCGATCGTGTATCTACAGCCGAGGGGGGGGGGGGGGCGGCACCCTTGTCTCAACCCGCCGAAGTGCCCCCCCCCCCCCTCCCCCACGAAACACCATTTGCCTTATCGCTAATTTTCACTAAATTACATTCTTACGATGAGATTATTCATTAGCGTTATGACTTTGCCGTGAGCTCAAGTCATCAAAAAGAGCACCTACTTCTTTCTTTCTTCTTCTTCTTCTTCTTAATTCTCATCTTCAGAGTCTAGTCAACACCAAAAGAGAATCATTACTAGAAGGATTCACTGAAGCCGTAATTATCAAGCGAGTTCTAATATCGCCACCAATCTCGCCTGGCCTTTGATAAGGCAACGATTAAAAGTCCTGTGATCGGTATAATGTCCTCTCTCCATCCAGCATTTCCCTCACCTCTTTCATAACGCGAAAATAAACACACAAGGATTTTACCTCTCTCTCTCTCTCTTCTCTCTCTCTCTCTCTCTCTCTCTCTCTCTCTCGGGGCACAACGTGATTGCATTTTCCCAACATAGAGCGTATCGTTAACGGTAGTGCGGAAGATCAAATGCGCGTACGTCATATTACAAAACTCAAATGAAAACGGCCATAAAAAAGCATACGGGAAGAAACGGTCACATTACATGTAACCAAGAATAAAAAGGAAAAATATAAAAGGCTTCATTGCTGGAGGAAGAGGAGGAGGGGCGGTGGCGGGAGAGAAAGAGAGAAGGAGGAAGGGAAGGAGGTGGGGGTGAGGGTGAGTGTGTAATCGTTCAGTCGTTATGCCTCAGTGATTCTTCTCCAAAAATCATGTACAACGACGGGTAAAGGTATTTTCTTCTTTTTCTTCTTCGTCTTCTTCTTCTCCGACAATTAAAGACAAATGCCACAAGTCGTCCTTGTCAACTTCAGTTCGACAGAATCAGCCTTCTGGAGGCATAACACTGATCATGGCCGTAGGATTTTTCTTGAGGGAGAACTTCATATTTTAATGGAACAATAAAGACTTCATACTGGCCTCCACAGTTAAGGCATTTTTCTCTTTCCAGAATTTAGTGTAAATACACAATGGTAACTCGTTACTGCCTACACGAGGACTGTTGACACCATATCAACAGGTATATGTTTTCATTCCTGAAGATACCTGTATACATGTGTGTATCAGAAAGAGAGAAAGAGAGAGAGATGAGAGAGAGAGAGAGAGAGAGAGAGAGAGAGAGAGAGAGAGAGAGAGAGAAATAGGAAAACTAATAATATGCATAATCTCTTAAAAACTGCTCTCTCTCTCTCTCTCTCTCTCTCTCTCTGATGTTTGAAGTGATTAGCCACGCAAGGTTTAACAGCCGAGACGAGAGGGACCGATCTTACTAAGTCATGGCCTTTTCAGAAATGTCGTATGTATTTATAGTATATATATAGTATATATATATATATATATATATATATATATATATATATATATATATATGCTTGACATTACCTTTTTTATATATGCAGTGTAATCTTTTTGTAATAATACTGTATTCTAATGATCGATTGTAATCTAGTTATTTTTACATTTTTTTTCTTTCTGTGCTTTTGTTATAGACCTGATGATGGAGACAGTTACTCCGAAACCGGTAGTCATAACAAAATAAAGGATACATTATGTACAAGTACTAGTCTTACTCCTTCTATATACATATATATATGTATGTATACATTCTACCAGAGCCGTTGGTTTAACTCGTAACTACCATTGTACGGAATAAGGAGGTTACGAATTCGAGAAACCTCGTCTACGATCATGTCCAGGGAAGCTAATGACAACCAGACGAGATCCTCAATGCAGCCTCTCGTACCTCAGGAAGTTACATATTGTTCTTATAGGTAGGTGGCTCGGTGTAAACAAAGCTCGCTGCAAGCTGAGCAAAACTGGATTTGAATTCATTTTCAAACACGTCTTGGTAACACTGAACTGAAAGAAAATCACTACCTGTACACTGTTTGCTGGGACAGAATACAATAGATATAGAATTCAGGCCAAAGGCCTAGCCCTGGGACCTATAAGGTCAATTAGCGCTGAAAGGGAAATTGACAAGACAGAGAGTTTGAAAGGTGTAACAGGAGGAAAACCTCGCAGTTGCACTATGAATCAATTATTTCGAGAGAGGGGAAAGTAAGATGGAAGAAAGATAATATGAATGGAGGTA
>NC_087215.1:48248664-48253664 GCF_015104395.2 Macrobrachium nipponense | reverse complement strand
TAGCAGAACCTGAGTCAGCAATCGTCAATTGAGCACTGCTCCGCTCCATTCCACTCATGCACAACACCTATCCTGCCCATTGCCAGCGTGCAGGGAAGCAGAGTCCTGTTCGTGGTTTTGGGATCACAAATTTTAAGTCAAAAATATCGTTTCACATCAAATTCACTATACCCTGGGAACGAATTTGAATCAAGGGTAACTATAATTAGTAAGTACTTCATCCCCGGCGGGATTTAAATCGTTGCCTGGTTTGGCAACAACGATAAAAATTGACTTAAGCCACCCGGCTATACGTGTGAGTTAGCACGAGGTCGTTTGTTCCATGTCCACGTAATTTCTGTCTATTAGAACTCGCCGTCTGTTTTCGAGAGCATTGCAAATAAACAATAATATTGATGACGATCATAGTGTAGGATCCGAAGAAACAAAGCAAGTAGTACATGAAACTTACCTTATTGATGTTGTTGATATTCTGCGTGTTGGCGTACTGGTCAAATCCAAGCATGCAGTCGGAGTAGCCATTCTCGGTTTTTATCCCGGCTCCGGCCTGGCCACAGAACTGCCCTATATTCCCAATATTCCCGATATTCCCGATGTTTTCTCTGTACCAAGGATACATTTTGTCGGATACGAGGACGGTGCGTGGGGGGGATAAACAGAAGACCAGAGACCCACGACAATCACTAAGTCAAAATAACCTCTTATTCGAGCCGGTACATTTAACGAAATGCAATTATGCTAAAAGCTCCACAATTACTTTTTTCACTTTCCAATAGGACGTCTTTAAGGCGATGTTTATCTTTTCTTGGCATCCATCCGTCTCCCATATGCTTTCTGCTCTTCACTCAGTCTTCTCGGCGATGTCAGGGTCCAGTGCTGACTGAATCGAGGTGTCTGCATACGGCACACTGACTCTTATATGCGCCTTAATCTTAATCTTGCTTACTGCTTTGGCTGTTTTCAAGACTTCCGTCCCTTTCGCTAAGGACCTTTCCTGATCTCAGCGGGCAGTCAGTCAGTCACCTGTAACGAAAAAGGGCATTCATCAATATACGACATTTCCTATACGCGATGTATCATAAATATATTTCTCAACTGGTAGATGTTTTAGCTACAGTGAAACTCTTTCGGACTATTTAATCAGTGTATACATACACAAATACACACAATACATATAATGTGTGTGTGTCTGTTGCATTCATACAGAGGCGGCCATACACCTTTAAAGGCCGTATTTCAAAACAGAATTTGTGTCCATCTAGAAATTCCCGTAACTAATCATAAGATCACTTTCCTTGGAAGCCTCCAGTACCAAAAAACATCGGCTGAATAGGGTTGGTTGCCCCAATCGGGTTAGTTTAACAATGGTGGGCTAGACTAAAGGCATATTGAAAGGCGCCCTTTAAAAAAAAACAAAAAAAAAAAAACGCAGAGCTCGTGTTAAATTTTACCGTATAAATGAAGACAGAAATCATATGCTAAAACATTTTTCTAATCCTATTGGAAAAAGCATTTTGTAATCATGCAAAATGAATAGCACCAATGAAAGTTCAAGATCTCTCTCTCTCTCTCTCTCTCTCTCTCTTCTCTCTCTCTCCTCCTTGGTCGTAAAAGAAACGACGTATTGGTAAGATATGGTAAGATAGAATCGCAACAGATTCTACAGTATTTCGTATGTCTTTATCAGAGTCTTACTTTCTGGGACAAAGATTAAGTATTACTTACGCCCTCCGGAGAAGAGCGACACCGGAAGAGCGAAGGAAATGGTGATAATAGGGGAGAAGACGACGAAGACGAGGAAGGCTCTTTTCTCAGAGAATCAGGTTAAGTGACGATAAGAAATCACAAACATTGTTGAGGAAAAGGGAGAGGGGGGGGGGGAGTTTGTTTCAAAGATGTACAAACGGGTGGATAGAGAACAGCGGTTAAATTGGGGAAACAAGACAGACAGAAGACGGGAAAGTTACAAAAAATTTATTCATGACAAGATTTAACAGGTGTACATAGACTGGGTAATTAAAATAAAGAGCTAGAATATGCCATAATGAAATACTACAAAAGAAACCTCAGTTCCTAAAAAAAACTCAAAACAAGAATTTGCAACAGTAACAAAGTGTGTATGATGCCCAGTATGGAAATAGACGTGACCCAGACAGGAGAACACAGAACGAAGAGAAGCGAGCAATAGCAGACGAGGAACAAATAAAGGTAAATATATTTCCAAGTGCCATTATGATCGTACACAAATCCCAGTAGAAACAAGAAAAAAAACTTAAGGAAAACAACAACAGCTCGATCACTTCCATCTGAAGTTTCCTAGGGCTCGAAAAATAGCCGATCAAAGCAACACGACGCAAGAAACAAAAACACTCCTCGAGATGAGTGGAGTACTTTTACCGTCAGAATCCAATTGGCTTTTTGACGGAGCACACCGTCCCCGCGTCCCCACCCCACCCCTCGCACCCCTTGCCTCAACTACCCGCTGGCGACTTCCCCTTCGGTCGCTCGTAGAAAACTGTCATCAATCAGAGATTACCTCTGACTTCAATAAGACTGAATTACTGTTCTCGTCTTCTTTGTGGATTATACTTCGAATAGTTTTATTCTGTATGACATGGGGTTGATTATTCTGATTCGATTGCACGATCGGAAATCGAACTCTGGCATTTCGGCTCATTAACAAAAGCAATATGAAGCAGTTCAATCCTTTCCTCCAGATTCTCTGAAAGGATATCTTTTAGATTTGGGGTGTCAAGTTCCATGAGAGTAAGTGGAGTAATAATGTATGATAATAATAATAATAATATAATAATAATAATAATAATAATAATAATAATAATAATAATAATAATAATAAGGGAAGAAGGACTGATAAAAGTAGACGAAGACTCAGAAATATACAGAGACAGGAGAATGACAAACGGAGCAGAGGACTGACACAACAAACCAATGCACGGACAATACGTGAGACAGACTAAAGAACTAGCCAGCGATGACACATGGCAATGGCTACTGAGGGGAGAGCTCAAGAAGGAAACTGAAGGAATGATAAGAGCGGCACAACATCAGGCCCTAAGAACCAGATATGTTCAAAGAACGATAGACGGAATTAACATCTCTCCCATATGTAGGAAGTGCAATACGAAAAATGAAACCATAAACCACATAGCAAGCGAATGTCCGGCACTTGCACAGAACCAGTACAAAAAGAGGCATGAAACATCAGCTTCCTTGCAGTAATAAGTGGTACGAGCACCAACCTGAAGGAGTGATAGAAAACGATCAGGCAAAGATCCTCGGGGACTATGGTATCAGAACAGATAGGGTGATGCGTGCAAATAGACCAGACGTTACGTTGATTGACAAAATCGAGAAGAAAGTATCACTCATTGATGTCGCAATACCATGGGACACCAGAGTTGAAGAGAAAGAGAGGGAAAAAATGGATAAGTATCACGACCTGAAAATAGAAATAAGAAGGATATGGGATATGCCAGTGGAAATTGTACCCATAATCATAGGAACACAAGGCACGATCCCAAGATCCCTGAAAAGGAATCTAGAAAAACTAGAGGCTGAAGTAGCTCCAGGACTCATGCAGAAGAGTGCGATCCGAGAAACGACGCACATAGTAAGAAAAGTGATGGACTCCTAAGGAGGCAGGATGCAACCCGGAACCCCACACTATAAATACCACCCGGTCGAATTGGAAGGCTGTGATAGAGCAGAAAAAAAAAATAAATAAATAATAATAATAATAATAATAATAATAATAATAATAATAATAATCAATGTCAAATCTACAATAATTCTTCAGACAAAACAAAATTAAACACAATTATACATACATGTATATATGTAAATATGTATGTATATATACATACATATATATATACACGTATGTGTGTATGTATGGTATGTATGTACGTGTGTGTGTAGGTTGTATATTATATATATATATATATGATTATTATATATACTTATATATATATCATATATGAATGTAAAAAAAAATAAATAAATAAATGAATAATAGTATATAATAATATATTAATTATAATATATATTATAATAGTAATATCTATTAATATATCTATATATATATAGATATATAATATATCGGGTGTTTCGAAATTAGAGCCCCCCTTCCACAGAACAAATGGAAAGTTTTGAAGTTTTTTGCTATAGCCTATCTCCAAGTACATTATCTTAAGTTTCTATTAAGCTATTTTTCATTTTACATTTCTTGTATTTTCAGACTGAGTGACAGAGTTAGATATAGCCACGGCTAACGACTCGGAAGAAATCAAATGGATTGACCGAATCCGGGCTATAACCTTCAGAGAGGCCAGGGATGCTGGCGCATCCTTCATTTCACGTTCCTGGATAGCTAAATACGTTAAAAGAGGTGAATCCTTTGTTAAAAGAAACTGGAACAAAAATCAATATGACTGTCATCGCGAAAAGAGCGAGAACCTTGGAAGGCCTGATCCTTTCTCAGGAGTCAAAAGACATCATAGCTGAGGCCGTGGGTAGACCAAGAAAGTCTTTACATAAATTGGTGCTTGAACTAGAAACAAAAAAGGGAAAGAAGAGAAGTTGTAATGCTGTATATCGTGAGTTGAAAAAATCTGGTATCAAGCCATTTCATGTTATCAGCAAGCCCAACATCACTCAGCAACAGAGAGAAGAACGTGCATGGTTTTGTGATTCATTTCTTTATAAAGACTGGGATGAAGCTGACTGTCTCCATGTTGCCACATCAGATGAATTCTTCATTTACAGAGTCAGGAAGCCAAATCATAAAAATGACATCATTTGGGCTGCAAAGTTGGATGATATCAGCGATGACTTGAAATTTCCTGAATGTTTGGGAATTTATGTTTCACAGCCAAACGGTTAATCTGGATCATCAAAGAAAAAGGACAGTCATGGAATGGTGAATAGTTCAGAGAAACTGTGCTTACTGGTGGAGTATTTCCTTTCCTCAAAGATCCTTA
>NC_087215.1:48228664-48243664 GCF_015104395.2 Macrobrachium nipponense | reverse complement strand
CAAATAGGTTGCCGTCCCATAAGCTTCCCATAAAAACACTGGCAAAGACGAAGGAAGCAGCTCTTGATGCGCGAGTCAGTCAGTAGACAGACGCGCTGGCCGCTTCATCTTCCGAAAAATCCGTCTCTAATGATTGTAGAAAAACTACGGTTTCTCTACTATACATGCTCACTGCTTTGGAACACTGAATAAGAATCATTTCCATATTACTTTAATTGAAAATAGCACTCAATCATACCAATGAATCACAGAAGTTTTAATGGGATCATTCTAAAATAGTTGCACAAGCTTCTCTAGACAAAATCAGAGGCAATTAAGGGTGGGTGAATAAGCGTAGTCTACAACCAGCTGCGTGATTACTAGACCAAGCCTTCAAAGAGCAAATTTTTAAGTCGGCTGACATTCCCAACATTTTGGGAATGTCAGCAACTGATCATGTCAAGACACACACACACACACATGCACAATCTCTCCTTCATCCTGAACCGTTATACATATATATATATATATATATATATAATTATATATATATATATATATATATATATATATAATATATTTAATGTCACTTTGTCGCGGTTAAACTTGTTACTCGAGAGAACGGTACTCACATAACAATCATTTTCAGTTGCTCTTAAATTGTATCATGAAATATTATAAACTATATGGGTATAAGTCCGTATATATTGACCAAAACAATCTAGAATGCCATCCCTCTTCTCTCTTCTGTAGTTTGGAAAACTAGCTCCTAGAGGTAGAAGTCACGCTGAGGCTATAGCCTAAACTGCTCATCTAAAAGTCCTATGGACTCGGACTCATACTTATTGACCAGTATAAAGTAAAGCGCCTTTTCCGTACGATGGCCGTTTTACCGTGGTTCCAGAAAAACAAGAAACATAAATCATTTGCCGACAAATTATATATTTGTTTTTCCTTCGTCTTCATTTATTTGATGTTAGGCATAGCAAACGAGGGGCATCCAGTTTTCTGTCCCGTTCGTCTCCATGGCAAAGTTGAACAACATTGCGAAAAATGTAAAAATCCTCATACATCAGTTTTAAAAGATGAATTTATGAAATGTAGGTAGTCAGAGCAAGCACTGGGAGAAAACCACATAGCATATGATTATAGAATACGAACAGAAGTGGGAATGAAGGTCAAGTAAAAGACTAAAAGTGGGTGTAGCCATGGGCCGAAGGGACGCTGCTACCACCTTTTAGTAACCTACAGTGCACCACCTGCACGGAGAAACGCGAATACGTGTCATAGCAACTAAGACATCATAAAGATAATGGGGGTCATTCTACAATACTTAGTCCTTTAAAATCCTCATTCCATAATGACGACTCTAAAAATATTTAGCGTTCTTGTGCCCCCTATGACGCGGAATTATATCAAACAAGCCTCAGCGATCTCTGCTTAACAAAGCCTTCTGTGGAAGCACCGTACAACAACCACGAAAAATCACGCCCATTTTGACATTTCGCCTTCCCTTACCACAAGAGAGAGAGAGAGAGAGAGAGAGAGAGAGAGAGAGAGAGAGAGACATACACGAAGAGACATTCCTTGATCTGGCTCAAATGGCATAACTGAAAGGAATCAAGCTACTCTGCCCTTTCTAGTAAAAGCAGAGACAGATCTCATTGACGAAAAGAAACATCGATAACGTCACCTTCTTTGCCTCCCTTTCTCCTCCGTCCCCCTCCCTCATCCCCTCCCTTACTTTTCCATCTCCCCCTCGTGTAATCAATCTTCAGTGTGTATGTATGTATGTATATGTGTGTGTCTCTCCCCCCCGCTCCCACCAATTTTTTTTATTTTTTATATTCTCCTCCCCCATCTCTCCCCTACATTTATCCCTCCACTGATGCTATCTCGTCCTTCCCTTTAAATGGGCCTTTAACAGTCCTGGAGTCCTGGAATTCTGTAATACTCAACCTCCCTCCCCTTCCATATCCCCTACCACTGTACCACCCATCTCCCCAACCCCCCTTCCCCAACTCAGACTGGAGAATCAGATGCCCCAGTTCAGAAAAGTTTTAATGGGGTCGCAAATGAAGACGTGATATTGAATTAGACGCAAATGTAAGTTTCTTTATCACGCTTCAATCTTCGTCACGTCTGATTCGCGTTCGACAGAATGCATAAAAGCAGTGAAAGGATGGATACAGCGAAGCACTGTACAGAATTACGAATACATAAAAGCCCGAAGAGTTTGCATTAAACGTCCAAGGGGAGTAAAAAAAAAAAAAAAAAAAAAAACAATGGAGTACAGCTCAGAAACGTGGTAGGGTTTGCATATGTTGACAAAGATTAACATATACTTTGTTGTAATTTACAAAAGGCATTTTTCTCATTTACAATTAAGCATCAGAAATATTCCGTTTTTCTTAAGATTTTTCCCCTTTATTATCCATGCATCATATAAAAATCTTTTCTTCCTAGATTGCTTTGTTGGTTTTATTTAGGCATGTGAGTTATAAAAGTTTACAAAAAGCAAAAACAAAAAAATCAAGTGACAGCCCTTTAACATTACTTTTTTATTTGCTACTACAGCAAAGTCTAACCACCCTTGCTCCCTTGTGTTCATGAGTTCCTTTTTATGCCACAAAAGAAAAAATGGAAAACCCTTAAAAATCATATTCGAAATTAGTCAGATTAACCGGAAACTTCTCAGAAGATCAGATAAGTGGAACTCCACTCTCACAGCAAATCTTACAATAAAGTTTCAAAGAAGCAAATATATAAAATAGAGAAACGTTATCAAATGTAACCATGTACTAGAGCTACGGAATACCGCTTTCTAGCAAAACAGTCTACCTCTCTCCCGCAGTCCTGCATGTGGCCGCGAGTTGCAGGGTGCGCTTCATGAATTTCTTACGGTGCGCCCACCACTACAGTAACCTTTGTCATATACACACGTCGGCACCTTATTACAAACACATCACATACAAATTGAAAACAAGTCCGTGGCCGTAAAGTGGTGAATGAACCTTTGGTAAATGGTGGGTAATCGTATGAAGCAGAGGGTTACACATCATGAATTAAACATTTTGATGATCGAAGAAAGAAACACTTACAAGGACTTTCTTCACTAAAGGTAAATAGCTTTCCTAAATGCTAACGGCTACTTGCTTTTGCCAAAATAGTCCTTTTTCTTTCTTTATTTCTTTTTTCTTTTATCAATTGAGTTTCATTCTAATGACAACGCGGCTTCGAAAATGTCACTGAGATATTCCCCTCAGACCCTTCTAATAGAAAAGCTCAACTAATATGAGCAGAGTAAATACTGTAAATGTGACTGCTCGTTGGTTTGTACGTATCTGTATAGTAACAGATAGATAGATAGATAGATAGATGTAGATAGATATAGATAGATAGATAGATAGATAGACAGATAGATAGATAGATACCGTATTATTATTCTGTAATAATTATGATGTCGGACCCGTAATGTATAAAGCAGCCATACCATGACATCAAAATACGAACTGAAGGAAAGCAAACAACAACAACAACAACAATAATAATAATAATATAATAATAATAATAATAATAATAAAAGTGAGGTAGCATAGAGAAGCACGAACAACTCTTCCACGAAAGTCAAAGAGCTGCAGAAATAACGACGCCCATTAGAAGCGACGAGGACGCGTTAAACACTCCAGCTATTAAGTATGGAAGTGTAATAGGCGTCCGTGACACGGGAACTGCTCACGCACTGCAAGGCGTTTGCGTGAGTTACGATGTGCAGTAATTGCCTTATTAATCGCCTTTTCAATCATTCATGGCAAAACTGATGATGTCCTTTCGTCGGAAAGATCTCAAAATGTTAACAATGGCTAATATTATCATTATTATTATTGATGAGAGCAATGTGTTATTATTATTATTATTATTATTATTATTATTATTATTATTATTATTATTATTATTATTATTGATTGGAGAAACAAATCCAGAGTTATGTAAATGTACATATATTTAAATTCAAAAACAGCAAGGATAGCTTTCAGGAACCGAACAGATTTCCGAAAGCTATCCTTGCTGTTTTTAAATTTAAATATATGTACATTTACATAACTGTGGATTTGTTTCTCCATTTGAAGACTCGTGCTACTATGAGGAATTTCATTATTATTATTATTTTTTTTTTTTTTTTTTCTTTTTTTTTTTTTTTTGCTCTATCACAGTCCTCCAATTCGACTGGGTGGTATTTATAGTGTGGGGTTCCGGGTTGCATCCTGCCTCCTTAGGAGTCCATCACTTTTCTTACTATGTGTGCCGTTTCTAGGATCACACTCTTCTGCATGACGCCCGGAGCTACTTCCTTTTCAGGGATCTTGGGATCGTGCCTAGTGCTTATTATTATTATTATTATTATTATTATTATTATTATTATTATTATTATTATATTATTATTATTATCAACAATGGCAGTAATGTAAGAGAGGGGCCAGGACATACCTACCGAGCATAGGAACGTTACGAAACTGTCCCAAAGCACTGTAAATGGTACCCTCACAATGTAAGTTTAGAAGAGGCAAGTATTGAAAGTCCACTACCCAAGGACTACCACTGTTCCACACACGGTAAAAATAAATCGATGTATACACACTGTTTTAAAACAATCATTTAGAAATGACTTCTAACCCTGCCTTGAGGGTTTATACACCCATTCCAAGCCCAGGTTAAAAATAAGAGAAATGCGTTACTGAAATTTACAATAAACCCTGGCATTCTAGTGCATGCACGTAACAAAAATAATATGAGGAGTTCTTAGCAGGAAGTTCCTAAGTCGAGAGACATTTCCATGTTCACAAAAAAGATGAACTGCGTTAATGTTCAAAGTGAGACATTTTATTTCATATTTTCCTCTAGAACAAATTTGATCGGAGAACGAGTGCTTGCCGCCGACGACAATAGCACTCGTGCCGCCAAGTGGTGAAGTAAAACCAGTAAATAATTTCCCCCTACCTGATTTCCTAGGAAGATCTAACTTCCCAACGAGCTCCTCCTTTATTGTAGGGGCTATTATCTCCCGACTCGGACTACAAATGAGTCGTAGGAGGATGAAGCGCGTCCATCCAGCAATGATTGGACAGAATCTGTTAAACAGTTCCAGAGGGTGGGTCGTCAAATCTAGTGGACTGGACATACGGCCCAGTGAAAAGATCAAGTTGGCGTCAAGGACGTCTGACACAATGCAAACAACCGAATTCAAAGGTGATTAGATTGAGCGAAATGGGAAGCTATACAAATAAGTGATCGAATGAGTATACAGAAGCACAGCCTTTCTGATCACCTTTAAAACCTGACATTCGGAGCATTCATTCATAAATGGTGAAAGATGAAAGAATCTAAACTAGGCTTTACGCTAATGAACGTCGTGTGATCATTCTGGAATTGGACAGAGGAATGTGAGAAGGCCCGTCGGTCACGGGAAACCGGAAAACGCACGTAATGTACTATATCAGAGAGAGAGAGAGAGAGAGAGAGAGAGAGAGAGAGAGAGAGAGAGAGAGAGAGAGAGAGAAGACACCACATTGCCGGATTGCGACAAGCTGTTACCATTCAAGTGACTGATGACGAAGTGGCTTGACGAAAATGGGTGTAATTTTATGTTTAAAAGAGAGAGAAGAACTAAATGAAATATACAAATACGAATTAAATTACAGTCTGTAATCATAACAAACAATTTAAGGGAAATCTTAGCGGTGATATGAATTGCCGCCACGGTTTAGAGTGACACTCTCTTATGAGTGTCTGAAATGCAGTGATTACTTACCTAACGCCAGTTAAAACAGAAAGAAATCAGATCATTTGCAATGAATCACCCGAAGGTTCAAAGACAAGAGTTGGCAAATCCAGCAACAACAATACTAATCGAATATTATAAAGAAATCTAAGGATCAGTTCATCTGATAATTGAAAAATCACAAAAACAATCCCACATTTAAAGGAATAACAATAAATAAATATACCAATAAATAAAGATAGCAATTGTATTACATTTATCACCGAAAAACCATGTTGGAAAAAAATCCGACTAAAATGCAAAAAACAAACTACATTTGATCGTTTGTCTACTTACAACACAGATGGAAAATATACGTCTATCTTTTATCACAAATCTTTCCCGTCGATGTCACCTTTGAAGGAATTCAGTACACCTAGAAAAAAAAAAAATACCCGTGTCTTCGGCGCAATCAAGTTTTCTGTACAGCGTATAATGCTGTACGAAATTCTCAGTCATGAAACTCACAGCCGAAGCCCATAAAACTTCCAGAAACGAGGACGTTATTGGCACCTATAGCGGTCCCAGACGCATGATCATGGCTTACTTTTAACCTTAAATAAAAAAAATAAAAAACTACTGAGGCTAGAGGGCTGAACGTTGGTATGATTGATGATTGGAGGGTGGATGATCAACATGCTAATTTGCAGCCCTCTAGCCTCAGTAGTTTTTAAGATCTGAGGGCGGGCGGACAGACAAAATCCATCTCAATAGTTTTCTTGTACAGAACTAAAAGTAATACAATGGTTCACATGAGACATCGCAAACCATTTTACAGATTTTGCTTGTTTTTATTTTTCTTCTTCGTACCATTACTAGTATGATGTATAATGTGCACGCACCCATAAAGCCACATTAGGATGTTATGCAAAAATCCATTGATTAGTGTCCAAGATGCGAAAGAGAAACGAAATAACAAAAACTAAACAAAAGTCTACCATAATGAAATGGTTAATATGATTATTTTCATTATTACATTCAAACACTATAACAGCAGAAGCAACAAATGATACATCAATCATCTTGCAGAAAAGCCTGCAATAAAATAAAAAGGGCTCAAAGCTCCCTAATGCGAATCCTTGCCAAGGACTACATCGACAATTTCAGGAACACCAATTCTGCAATTTTGCCAAAAATGTCCGGCGACGGAAGAGAAAAAATTTGTTCAGAACCTTTCAATGGAAGATATTTTATTCATGAACGATAACAAAAACACATCTGCTTCTTTTTCCTATGGTTTTTTCTTTCCCCTCTTGCTATAAATCTTTTCGAAGAATGGAATTATGGAAGGGCTAAAGAAAACGAAAAGACGTATATGAAGGCTCAAGGTAAATATTAAAAAAAATAGAGAGAGAGAGAGAGAGAGAGAGAGAGAGAGAGAGAGAGAGAGAGAGAGAGAGAGAATTTAATTTATAAAAACTGTCAAGGAGAGAGAGAGAGAGAGAGAGAGAGAGAGAGAGAGAGAGAGAGAGAGAGAGAGAGATCATGATTTTGAAAAATAGACCAGGGGAGAGAGAGACCTTGATGGTTTGTGTTTATAAAGAAAATGTCATTAAAAACCTGATAAACCAATCAATCATTCGTCAATAAATGCGGAGAATTTCAAAGAGCAGGTTTCCCCGGGCAAAAGAACTTACAGTAATATAACTAGACAGGACGTCTATCGCCCCCAAAATCATTCTTACAAAAAGAGAAACTAATAAAGTTTCCTGTGGAAACACAAGTATGCATATTTATGTGCATTTCAGTGCATATATATACTGTTGCATACTCTCAAAACTCTTATTCTGCCCCTTTGCTGCGCACACTGCAGATCTGTTGCAAATGTATATATATAGATACATATATATACATACATACATACACACACACACACACACATATATATATATATATATTATATATATATATTATATATATATATATATATATATATATATATATATATATATATATATATATATTAGCACAAGGCTGTTAAGCAATGTTCAATCCGGTTATTGTCTTTTTTTGTAGGTAGGATATGAAGAGAATTTTACACAAACACACACATATATATACATACACACACACACACACACACTATATATATATATATATATATATATATATATATATATATATATATATATAACGTTTGTTGCAAGTTTGATATTCTTGTCATTTGGTGGTGAGCTATAGAACTGGCCAGAGGATAACCAACCCTGAATTCTCTAATATAAAAAAATCATGTAGCTCATTGTAAAATTGAAATTAACAAAAAACATTTTTCGATAATTGACAATACCGAGCACAGCCAATATATAACGACACTTGAGTCTTTACATATCAAGCACCTCGTTCCTTCCCTCAATTCGAGCCAATCCTCTACTCGGCTTTTCTTGGCGTAGTCGAGGTCTGGGCAAACGACGGTTCCACAGCCATTCCTTTCTTATCCTCCGCTTTGTAAAGGTTGCTATTCCTGTTTAATCTTAAATTTCGCCAATTTCAATGTCACCTTGTAAATAATTCTAGTTTTTTAGTTCTTAACAACTAGTTTTTATGATTAACTTTTGTGTTTTATGTATTCCTTTTTAATTTAGCAAGTAAACTTTAATTTTATATCTCATAAATGTGAATTATTTTTATATTGCAGACTGATGATGTGTCAGGATGGCACAAAACGTTTCTTAATAAACTTTTATTGATCCTCTGAGTTTCGGTAACCCTACTGATGATCATATATATTATATATATATATATATATATATATATATATATATATATATATATATATAATATATATATCATGAGGAAACTGCTAGTATGACAAGGGTAAAATCATATTTCAATAAAATTCAGACCAACCTCTAGTCAATCATTTACTATAATTTTAATACAAAATACAAGAAAACGTAAGTGATATATTTATTCACGTAGGATAACCAGCAACTTTTCGTATCCACCACGGTAAAAGTGAAATGAATAAAAAACACTGAAATATTTATTAAATAAATATGATGACCTTTTCTGATCTGAGATCGGCGGGATGTCACAGCCGGTAAGTTGGCGTCTGCTAAATGAAAAAGAATGTTATGACCGCAGATGAATCCCAAGAGCTCAGGCAATTTCATTCGAGAGTATAAATGTAATCCTGGGAAAAAACCTCCGTCCGTGCGACCATTTTAAGAATTGTAATGTGTTCTCTATATGAAAAAGGGATAGAATTATTCTTATATTATATTTCGAAGGATCCGTTGGTAAAAAGAATGTAAATGATTTAAAATATTCTAATTTACATTCTGAAATGCGCTCCGTTCAATAATTAAATACGTTTATAATATAGAATTAATGACTAAGTTCCCCTGAAAAATAAAATAATGGTCAAAATCAAATTATTTATGTTGCAAGAAAAACTTTGAAAAATTAAACTACGCAATTTGTCCAGTTTACTTTGTAAAAATTATAGTTAGAATGATATTGTATGTTGGAAAATTGACATTCGCATTTGTATTAATAATATGGCAATATTTAATGACCGAATGAAAAAATCAAAGTACTAAAGTATATGAGATCTACCTTTTGCTACATTCAAACAATATTATTTGACGACAAGAACGCTCCGTTAAACATGCTGAATCTCATTTAAAACTCAAAAGTTATTTACGACGCGTTCATCCCAGTTGCTAAAGAACTTCTATGATGGCAGTGAGCGTTCCTTTTCGGAATATGCTCTCATTTTCCGGGAGATTTCCTTTTTGCGAATACCCTTCAAATGATTGAACCAAAGTCTACTTCCACTCTACAGGTACCGTTTCAGACCATTCTCCTCCAGGGCTACCCCAAGGAGTTTTTTTTTTCTGACTTCCCAACATCATATGGCTAGAGAGGCTCAAAAGAGTCCATCTCTTCCTCCTGGAGTGAAATCGCGCTTTTTCTACTTTTCCACGAATCCCGTCGCATCGTACTGTGCAGGTCAATACCAACTTTTTAAATTTATATTAAAGACTCAGATCTTTGGCTATGTTAGTACAGAGAGAGAGAGAGAGAGAGAGAGAGAGAGAGAGAGAGAGAGAATTCTACCTCATAAATAACAAAAGCACTCCAAGTAACTCCAACAGCCTCAGTGACTACGCGCAGTAGAATTCGCAGAGACAAGCTGTATATTCCGAAATACGACTTTGATCACAACAGAACGGGTCATGAATCAAAATCATTTCCCTCCTTTGGCTTCAAAGTAGATCTGATTACCGCTTCGTGGAGGGTGAGTTTTTTCCGATAAACAAACCCAAGTAACGATCCATTCAAACCGCAAACTACGTATATAAAAATAAAAACAAATGAGGTCATTCACTAAAAGTTTCAAAAGGTGTAACAAGAGGAAAACCCCCCAGTTAAACTATGAATCAATTGTTAGGAGAGGTTGGAAAGATGGAGGAAAGAGATCATAACGGAGGTACAGTAAAAAGAATGAAAGAAGTTGAAATTAGAAGTCGAGGGCACGCTTCGAAGAGCCTTAAGCAATGCCTACAGTTCATCGCATAAGGTGCACTGACGGCACTACCCCCTTACGGAGGCCACAAAAACAGGGAAAAAACTATTAATTAGAGAGAGCCAGCGCTCAATGGAAGCAAAGCTGGTTAAACAAATGTCCCCCGTTCACAGAGAATGCAAATGAATGGTAATGCGAGAATGCACATCAATTAAGGGAAGCCTCACGTCGCATATAAAAGAATTCTGTTGTCATTTGATTAATGACACTTACTCGGCACAAGATACTCATTATTTCAATTCATAAGGAATCCAGGAATTTTTTATTCTGTGTAGAAAAACCCAAACAAACTACTATTATGAGTTTGTATGCGCATACTGCTTGGGTACATAAAAAATATAACAGCCTACATTAATCTCTCTCTCTCTCTCTGTCTCTCTGGTCCAGTTCACTTTCAATAGTAAATAATTTTTCTTATCTCCAACTGCGTATCTACATATTACTGGAATGAATTTAATTCAAGCTAGAGCCACGCACTGGTAGGAAGAAAGGCTTGATAAATATTGGAAAGCTATATATACACATATACTTATAAATATAGTGTGTGCATATAGAGATAAATAGATATGTATATATATGTTTCTACCTCTCTCTCTCTCTCTCTCTCTCTCTTTATATATATATATATATATATATATGTATGTATATATAGTGTAGTTTTTCAGTCGCTACTGAAGTTCAGCGGAGACTTGAAAACATTGCTCCCCACTATCTCTTCTCTCCCTGCCGTCATTACCATTATGAAAAATACAAGCCATAAGCTCTTTCAACATGATTCTAATTACTTAAATGTTCCCTCATCCGGCACCACACAGCGCGAGATTAATTCTGCTTACAAGGCTGGCTTCAAAGTTGGCTATATTTTTCCGTTGCTCTTTAACTAATGCCTCTTCTCTAAGTTTATCCAATCCTTTTTTTTTTTTTTTTACTCCTCCGCTCTGGTGAGAGGCACTTGTCAAAATTGCACATTTTTTCCCCGCTCTCGATCTCTTTCTCTCGTTGGTACAAATTACCGCCATTAAATGTTCCTATGGATCCCCATTATGGGGGTGGGGGGAGAGAGGCTGATTGATGGAGCGTCACTCTTCCCTTGTTTTCATAGTTAAGATTTCTAGAGCTGAGCATTCCAGAGGAGACTTGGCTACAGAGAACTTGTGATCCCAGCAACATAGAAATGTCCCAAAATCAACGTCTCATGGACTAATTTGGGAATAAACTTCATTAAGAGAAATTTCTTAGCCCTACCTTGAACATCATATCTCTTTAAGGTATGTCAATACTAAAAAAAAATGTTCTTTTAGGTCTTATGGATAAAAACATTCGCGAGATTGTTAAAACTTCGCAATAAAAACTATTTTTCGTGATTAACAAAACAGTAGTATACTCAATATTTGGTAATCAACTTCCTGCGATTTTACACATAAAGTCTATAAGGACAAGCACAACTTAACTCCATCGGTTCAAAACAACCATAGGTAATATAAATTCTTCAGTACCAAACTGTTTATATTTATATATATACTATACATATAACGCATATACGTTATCTGTATATATATATATATAATATATATATATATCTATATATACTATATATTATATTATATTGTATATATGTATATATATTATATATACATATTCATTAGATTACCTAAGAAATTTCCCAAATCAAAGAGAGGCAAACGTTCCATTTACCCTGACGGGAACTAAAAAAAAACGTTTGCAAAACCAACAAGTTATTCAAATGTTCCAATGCCATTTGGTCATAGTAACTTTTACAAAGTAATTGAGTCTCATGTATCAAATAAAAATAACCGACTAATTACCGAGACGTTTTCAAATAAGGTTCATTACAGAAATGTTTCGGTAACGTTTCTGCTACAAACCTTCTACCATAGTATTAAAGACAGTCGTAGCTGAAATGGTTTGATCATGCCTAGTGAAGGAAGTCTAAGCAAGTGAAGAGGTTATTAGCAAACTGAAATACTCACACAAACTCACCTCAAATAAACACTGAAGAAACGTCAAAAGCACTTAAAGCAGAACTAAGATGAACGCAAGTAAACAACAAAAAATGTTGAATAAAAAGAAAAGAAAAATAAAAAGGATTAAACCACAACCGCGGATCTACCAACTTCCCAGTGGAATACATCAGCCCTCCTCCCCAGACACAAAAACACAAGACCTATTTCAAGCGCAACCATCTCAAGAAAAACGCAGCCGGAACTCGTCACAGGAGCATATGAATCTAAGCGAAGCCTTAGGAAAAACAAAGCAATCGGCCATACGACAGAGAGAGAGAGAGAGAGAGAGAGAGAGAGAGAGAGAGAGAGAGAGATGGGGGGGTCGGGGGTTGGGGTGACGTTATAAAAAAACAGCGATGTCACTGCTATTGTGAAGAGAACAATATTATTAAATCTATAATATCATTTTGTCGGTATTGAAATCAAGGCGAAATCTTCACCTGAAACGATGTTTCTCGGTCTTGACGACGAAAAACCGATGGGACCCCTAATGCCATTTCGTACTCACTAAGAAACGTGCGAAGAATATTAATCCTATGAAGCTATTTATCTAGAAGAAGAAGAAGAAGAAGAAGAAGAGGATTGTTTTTAACGTCTCCATAAACCATACGTTGTCTTCGGGCGAACTTTAAGGGGAGCATTTACATCAACTCCTCCGCCCTCTACTACTGCTACCACCCTTCCCTCCCCTCCTCTCTCCCACCCGCTCCCTATCACTCCCCCCAAGGGAACGTTCTAGTCAAGAAGCAGTGTAGGGGGCTAGAGGGAGAATAAGAGGGGAAAAAGATTGAATAAGTTACGAAATAAATAGCTAAGGAAAAGCGACGGGTGTGGAGGAACGGGAGGAGGGGAAATTGTGTGCAGAACTACTGGGATGATTCAGGTAAGAAGAAAAATAAACGAAAAATGCGACTTGTTCCGGCGACAGGATGAATCAAGTCACCTCGATTTCATGAACTCGATCAATCTGAGGCAACAAATCTGAGTCAAGAAATGCATAAATGAATAAAAAAGGAAAAAAACTGGGAAAATCGAAAGGATCAGAGCAGGGCGAGGGAAAAGGAAACCATGAACTGAGGATAAATAAAAGGGAAATTAAAAATTGGGGAGTGCAGACAATAATATGGGAGAGAGAGAAAGATCAGCCCAACCGAAGAGATCTCTCCCCGCCGTGTGCCCTGACTCTCCCGTAAGTTATTGTTAAGTTTACCTAATTGAGTTAAATAATGGCGCTTTAACGACCAAGTAGAGAGAATGAATGTTGCCCGAAATGAATGTCCCCCGAAAATGAATGGTGTCGAAAATGAACGTGTCTGGGAATGGGAGGAGGAGGAGGAGGGGGAGGAGGAGACCCAGTGTTGCTGAGAATGAGTCTCGGAAAGAATGATGCTGCCGAAATTAATATCTCCGACGGCGAATGATGCAGATGTGATATTTCGAAGCTGCACGTCTCAGAAGCAGACTGTAATGAGGATGAGAGTTTCTGAGAACATTTCTGAGAACGGATGGTTACCCACTCGGCCCCCTCCCAAAAAGTGACCCAGCAAAAACACTGAACGTAAATTTTGCTGCGAATACCTGAATAACAACCTAGACCAATAAAGCATGAGAAAAAGGAATAGACTTGCCGCAAACAGCCACGAAAACGGAGGTCCCCAACATAGAAAGGTCCCGGAATAGGATGTCGCACAGATACACTTTGGAAATGGGAATCGCAGGTACTCAGAATGAAGTATTCCAAGTACGAACGTAAAATACAGATGTGAAGAATGAATATCGCTGAGAATTGCGAACAGTGAGAACAATGCTACCACGAAGAGCAACAACGACGGTGAGAATAACACTGAGAATGACAGGCCATGAGATTGAGTTACACTGTGAATGACAACAATGTAATGAGAATGCTACGTGTTTCCAAGAAGTGAAATTACATCTCAGATTTCAGTGGCAACCTTCATTCTATATTTCAATAATAAATTTACGGATCTCTTACTTTCTACGAGAGAGAGAGAGAGAGAGAGAGAGAGAGAGAGGGGGGGGGGGGGGGGGGTTGTTTTGGGGAAGTTGGAAAGTACACATATCATAAAATTACCACAGAAGGTGTCATGCAGTTCAACAATAGGATGAGAAAGGAAAACATTCCTTTGTACTACTTTCTAACAGAAACGCAAGTGGCTGACAAAAAGCGCGTATTAATTAACAAATCAGTGATTCAAATATACAAGCAAGGGCAAATGCTGTATTTAATTCATGAAATGTACTGAAATACATCTGTCTTACTTGAAGTTGTGCATTATCTTAGACATGTGGTATTGCGCTCCTAGAATGACTAAATGCAATGACTGAAATGACACCATGTGGTGCAATTTCTCAAATGACTGTGGACAGTGTTCGTCTAATGCAATTTACCAAAATAATTCCTCTAGGGAAATTCCTCGAAAGAGTGTGAATAAAATTCTCCCAGTGACTGAGGATGCATCCTTCCAAGGACTTTCAAGTTAACCTTTGAGTACGGTTGGTCAAATTCCTTCAGTGGCAAAGAAGTCCATATCTCCAGTGACTGCTGATGACGTTCCATCACAACTCCAATTGATATATTTCGTCTGTGACACTCGGATGAAATTCTTCAGCTTTTCAGGGATACCTTT
>NC_087215.1:48211164-48216164 GCF_015104395.2 Macrobrachium nipponense | reverse complement strand
TTCAATTTGACTATAATCCCGCGATCAAAAATGAAGATGATTTGGAAATATAATAAATTAAAATTCCCAGAAAATGTTAACTGAGCACATTTTAAGGGTGTCTAAATTTAGGGTGTAATAGAAATCTCTAATGGTACCTGTTATCATAGCTAATGTGAATTCTTTGTTATCCTAAATACAACCAATTCTATAGACGAATGAAAACTAAATTTTACCATGAAAAAAATTTTTAATTGTTTCTTGTGGTTCAGGGGAATCAAGAATATGTTAAGATGTCAAATCAAAATGACAAAAATCCAACTGACCTTCATAAAAGTTCAATAACAAATCAATTTTCAAGTCTTTCCACTCAAATTCAAAGTCCATTCGTCATACATAAATGCATATATACAAAAATGTGTCCCAAACCCAACTAAAAGAAAAATCTTTTCATCCAGGAGCCCACCACTGAGCTGAAAGTAAAAAAATCTTCAGCTCTGATTTGATGCTGAAAGCAAAAGCCAGCCAAAATTTACGAGAAATGTAATGAAAAGATGTCAGCAGTAGAGTTATTATAAACTACATCTTCGACAATGAAGGTCCACTGAATGAATTCTAGCCTTATAATACCAGTGCATCAGGGATGTAAGTGCAAAGGTAAACACTTTCGATTGGAGTCCAGCGGTATGAGATGAGTACAGCAGCAACATTCTTGCGGATAAATTTAACCTTATGACCTTATGACGAATGGCTCAAGTTTCAAGAGCAAAGATCATTTTTACGGCAAAAGCGTCCCGCTGAGGCCTGTGCTATTAACTAAAGAAAAATGATGAACACATTTTTATTGCAAAACTGATGTAATTAACCAGTGTTTTCTTAAAGACTTAAATGCATAACATCTGCCCCAGAAACTGCTTAAGTACATTAAGCAGAGACAATGCTAATATAACTATCGAGCAATACAAATCTCCAACGAACAAGAAAATATCAGGAAATAAAGAAAACAAGATTCGTCATTTTGACAAATGACAGAAAACAAAAACTAATAAAAAATATCAGTCAAGATAGTGTGCAAACACAAACCACATAGGAAATTAGGATATAAATCTGTGAACATCTTGTAATTAAATTACTTAATGTCATTTCATAAAGAAATTAAATGCAAGGACGTCAATGACAACAGTTTTTATTTGTCAATTAAATAATACCTTTGCACATATGCAATGTTTGTAACCACCTTGCAACAATTTGTTTGAATTTTTAAACTATATGCCATTCACTCACATCATTTGTTTACTAGTCTTAAGGAGTAATATCCAAACTTGAATAACAATCTACAGCCGCTTCTGCAAATGATCTCTAATATTTGTTATCGGTGCGCTTCAAAACCTTGGTATTCGCAAATTATCCGTCCTAAACCTCCCTGTAGAAGACCCACGCCGTAACTGTCACATCGCCAAGTACTTAAAATGCAACAAGAAAAAAAGGAAAAGAAAAAAAAACTGCCACACGAGATTGCAGACCCTAAGTTCATGTTACAACCCTTTCTCTCTCTCTCTCTCTCTCTCTCTCTCTCTCTTCTTTACAAGAGATGCATCATTACGCATGTGCGTGTCAGATAAATACGCAATGGATTTAATAAGTCATTCGTACGCAATTACTCAGCATCGTCAGCGTTTCGTTCTAACAATGAGGACGAGGTGGTGGCGTCATCACTTCCGTCATAGCTACTTCATTACATAACGGAAAATATCTAATCACAAAAGACACTGTTCACCGTCATTATTTGTGTTCTGGTTTCTAATCTCACACCTCCACTCCCTCTTTCCCTACCACTGTCTCGTTCCTTTCCTTGGGGAACGTCGAAACTGAAAACTGTTCGACGTGTTTCGTCCGATCCATCCTCGCCGGCGGATCCTTGAGGAGCGCACCTTTTCATAGAAAAGAATTTGACTTTCATTTATCGTTACCCAGAAACTATATAAACTTTCTTTTATCGTGTTTACAATTAATACAATTAGTGTCCATCTCAAAATTTTTCTAACTATATCAAAGGAAAGCCTGTGACAGACAGAATACCCTTTTTCCTACTCAGTAGGTCACTGATTACTTTCTCTCTCTCTCTTCTCTCTCTCTCTCTCTCTCTCTCTCGGTCTCTCCTCTCTCTCTCTCTCTCATGCAATAACGTCACAAACGGATGGAATAGGAAGAGATAGTCAGACGTCACGGTATCATAGCTATAATCCATAGCAATATCGGTGATACTCTACAGTAACGGACGAGGAGTTAATCTCCAATTGGAACTAATGAAACAAAGTAGATCCCAGTTACCCGAAGAGATTAAAAAGAAAAAAACTTCTGTTGAAAATATTAAATACTCGCTTTCTCTGTAGCGATACTGGCGCCAACGCCATGACTCTCCCACCACGATAAAAGGGTTTTCATTCTATTCCACTTTTTGGAGGAATCACCGCGACAAAACACATCAGTTCCTTCCATTATTCGTGAGTGAAAGTGGCTTTGAAGACGATGTTAACCTGATCTCAAGGAGAACTGCAAACGTCTTTGCGGCAGTGAAAGGACAACTTCATTTCTTTGAAGGAAAAGATTTTCCTGTCACATCCTCACATTATAATAATCAATAATCCTCAAACAATTGGAAACAATGAAAAGGATTTCTTGGCGCAGTCTTGATACCAAGAAGGAAAATGTAATTCCGGTAAACCTTGAAAGAACGCGTTTTTGACGCATTGTTTATACAGTGAAAGAATTGACCGACTCTGTGAAATCATAGTCGACCTTCTTTGAGATTCTCGGAACCAAGAATAGAATTGTTGAATCAGGCTGCTGCTATCTTCCCGAATAGAGTTACGGAGGACGGGCGCACATATCGCACCGTAGGTAGATGCCATTAATCATCCGTTATCGCAGGTAGCTATGAAGCTTTCAAAAGATAATGATAATAATGAAAACATTAGCAGAAAGAAAAAGGCAAAAAGGGACGCAGTTACCTATAATCATCACAATGGACAGGTCAATTCATCGGGAATCCTTCATGGTCAATTTCCGCTTTCTACCTTGACAACGCTACCCTTCTCCCCTCTCTTGAAACGGCTGACAGTGCCAAAATCTGATAACGTTGATCCGAGGAGACACTAACTGCATGAAAGCGTAATGTGATATGCAACCCGAGGCAATTCTAAGAGTACGGATTTTCTACACAAAAGTATATACCTGGAAATGAAACGAGGTAAGAAGCAACATTTACCGGTAAGAACAGAGGTAAGAAGAGAAAACTATACAATAAGTCTGTTGCGCACATCCTAACCAAATCACTCCAAAAGAAGATATATTTAAGTTGCCTTCTTAAACGTCGCCTTATGTATCTAAACCGGCTAAGAAGAAAGAAGACAGTATCTCCTCCATACCGAGCAAAAGAAGAAACTGGAAGAGGAGGACCAGAGCGAAAGAGGCCAAGAAACACTGGAGAGGCCGCGGCGCGAAGCAGCGTTAAACTTACTTTGAGAGCGAGGCTAGAGCTTTTCACCGGCGAGACAGACTGTCAGGACCGGGGCAGGAATGCCACGGAGGAGCGCGAGTGCCACTAAGTGCCAAACTCAGTTTCCGTCTTTTTTATCTGCTTTTCTCTGTCAGTCGTCCTTCGCTTCCGAGAGATAACTTCAGTAAGTTAACGACGATTCTTTCCACAATGATTTGGTTTCTCCTCTCATTTCCTCTAGACTTCCACAATCACACAAAGAGGCAGATGTTGGCTTGTCACTACTGATCACAATTTCAACGATAATACAAAACGATCACTTTTCCCCCTTTTTCTTAAGGTAATCTGCTTGCACCAACAACAGCAACGTTGCAAAGAGAAGTTTCTTTTTTCTCTCTCTCTTTTTCTCTCTCACATCAAACACATGAAAACGATCCTTTCACCAAGGAAATTTCAACTTATGAGGAGCATTGACTCATCATAACTTCATCGCATGCAAAAATTCACATCAAGGACTCAGAGGCCGCTCAATTCTATTTGATACAAAATATTGCGTCAAAGCAGCGCACGGGCGGAGGGACACTTCCTCCGATGACCTCAGGTGAAGGAAGGCGCCGAGGGGAAGAGAGACGAACGGCCCAGCAGGGGCACGTGTTGACACCCGCTTCCAGGCACTTCACTCGTGGCGATAAGAGAGGGGTACGGGTGGTGGGAATGGAGGGACGGGGGTGATAGGGGCGCGTGCGCCGAGAGAGGAGGCACTGTCACTTGACACTCAAGGAGTCAAAGCGGTACAAAAGGAACATTCGCCAAAAAATAAAGTACCGTGAAAAAAAAAAATAAAAAAAAATGAAGCGAGCGCGATCTTTCTTCGGGAGTGAGGTGTCGAAGTCGGTGAGTCTCTTACTTCGACGGGCGTGTCTGGAGGGTGCCGGCGGATCGTGCACGAGCAGCAGCAGTAGCAGCGGATAAAGGCTGTCTGTCGGTGCGGACGACGACGACGACGACGACGGCGAGCGAGCGAGGACGCAATCAGTTAAGCTGCAGTGAAGGAGAGGCGAGTTTCGCGGAGGTCCGTGTTGACAGTGAGGCCGCCCGAGCGAGAGTGTGCTGGTGTCCCGCCATCCCTGCTACCCCGCGGCCTCGCAGCAGCCACGCTAATCAATTACGCCCTCAACCCTCCCCAACACACACACACACACACATACATACTTACAGACAAACATAAATATGTATGTGCAATATGAACTGTATAGTGGAATCCCCCTTCTCAATAAATGCACTTGTTGCGTGCTGCATGCAAACCTCATTCATCCTCTTCGCCAATGATTTGCACTCGACTGAACATCTTCAGTCAAGACAGGCAGCAAGGGACGCATCTACCTCTCATGAGGATGAGACTATCACCTTCTGTAGGTGCAAAAGACACAAACGCTGCGTGGAACAGAAAAAGCAAAAACCGTCATCTGAAAATGTGAAATAAAATAAATGATATGAACTTCGGATTCTTCAGATTTACTAA
>NC_087215.1:48196164-48206164 GCF_015104395.2 Macrobrachium nipponense | reverse complement strand
AAACACTGGAAAGTGCAAAGGAACTCCGCCTATTCAAAACATCTTGAGGAGGCGAGAGTGCGAAGCCCCATAAGTTCACTGTTCTTTTACCTTCCAATCCATACACTTTGCACACAAAGACGGATGACAGACAAGCTTTTGTGCTGGCTCTGTTTTGTGTAACAATGACCTTTGCTACTACCGAGGTGAGTGTGAGGAGGGATTTCTTTCCAAATATTTCCAAGGCTATATATAAAAGAGCATTGAAAGCATTTCTGCATTCATACATTAGTCTGCCAAGGAAAGCATTTAAATAATGTAGAGTTTAGGCTTTCCAGGAAAGCATTTAAATGACGCATATTTTAGGCTTTTTGGGAAAGAATTTGAATGATGAAGACTTTTGGGTCTCCTGTAAAGCATTTAAATAATGAAGACTTACTGTCCTTGCAATTTACATGATAGAGATTTAAGGTAATTCTGGAAAGCATTTAAATTATGCAAATTTTAGGTTGTTGCGGAAAGCGTTTAATAATGCAGATTTTAGGCTGTTCTGGAATGCACTTAAATGGTGCAGATTTTAGGTTGTTCTGGAATATATTTAAATGATGCAGATTTTATGTTGTTCTAGAAAGCATTAATGATGCAGATTTCAGGTTATTCTGGAAAGTATTTAAATGATGCATATTCTAGGTTGTTCTGTAAAGCATTAAATGATGCAGATTTTATGTTGTTCTGGAAAGCATTAATGATGCAGATTTCAGGTTATTCTGGAAAGTATTTAAATGATGCATATTCTAGGTTGTTCTGTAAAGCATTAAATGATGCAGATTTTATGTTGTTCTGGAAAGCATTAATGATGCAGATTTCAGGTTATTCTGGAAAGTATTTAAATGATGCATATTCTAGGTTGTTCTGTAAAGCATTAAATGATGCAGATTTTAGGTTCTTCAGGACAGCATTTAAATGAGGGAAATTTTAGGTTGTTCTGGAAAGCATTTAAATTATGCAAATTTTAGGTTATTCTGGAAAGAATTTAAATGCAGATTTTAGGTTGTTATTGAAAGCGTTTAATTGATGACAAGTTTAGGTTGTTCTGGAAAGCATTTAAATTATGCAGATTCTAAGTTGTTCTGGCAAGTGTATAAGAGAGGTAGATTTTAGGATTGTTCCGGAATGTATTTAAATGATGTAGATTTTAGGTTGTTCTGGAAAGCATTTAAATGAGGCAGATTTCAAGTTGTTCTGGAAAGTATTTAAGTGATTCCATTTTAGGTTATTCTGGAGAGCATTTAAATGATGCAGATTTTTAGGTTGTTCTGGAAAGCATTCAAATGATGCAAATAATTTTATATTGTTCTGGATAGCATTTAAATGCTACAGATTTAAAGTTGTTCTGGAACGTGCTTAAATGATGCAGATTTTAGGATTGTTCTAGAAATATTTCAAATGATGCAGATTTTAGGTTATTCTGGAGGCATTTAAATGATGCAGATGTTAGGTTGTTCTGGAAAGTATTTAAATGATGCAGATTTTAGGCAGTTCTGGAAATTGTTTGAGTGATAAGGACTTCAGGTTGTTCTGGAGAGCTTTTGAGTGAAGATTTTACGCTCTTCTGGAAAGAGTTTAAATGACGCAGATCTAAGTTGTTCTGGAAACCGTTTAATTGATGTAGATATTGGGTTGTTTTGGAAAGGAATTGAATTATGCAGATTTTAAGTTGTTCTGGTGCAGATTTTAGGTTATTCTGGAAATTATTTAAATTCTTCAGATTTTAGGCTGTTCTGATGAATATTTTAGGTTGTTCTGGAATAGGTTTGAGTGATGAAGATTTATGTCGTTCTGCAAAGCATCTAAATTATGCTGATTTTAGGTTCTTCTGAAAAGCACTTATATTTTGCAGATTTTAGGTTGTTCAGGAAAACATAAATGCTTTTCAGAACAACGTTAAATCCGCAATATTTAAATACTTTCCAGAACAACATAAATCGTCATCGTTCATGCAGCTTTTAGGATGTTCTGGAAACCGGTTATATGATGCAGATTTTAAGGTATTCTTTAAAGCGTTTAAAAGAAGCCGTTTTTTGGCTGTGTGGGAAAGCATTTACCCGATGCAAATTTTAGTTCTGGAAACCGGTTTAATGACGCATATTTGAAGATTTCATGGAGAGCATTTAAATAGTTCATTCTTTAAGCTAAGCTAAAAGCTACAAACCATTAGCTGAAAAGTAATGCCATGGAAGATGCACACCTGCAAAGCTAGTTAGAAATTTGACAAATGTAAAAGATTCTTTCAGTAAATATCATCACAAATACTTAAGAAAACAATGTATTTAGAGAATTTTTTAATATCCTATAGAGTATGCCCACCTTCCTACTTTTTTTAACATACATATATGTATACGTCAAAGGTTTCGAAATATTACTTGAACCTTTTACATGCTGACGCACCTCCTAGCAACACGTTAAACAAAAAACATCACCCTCAGGTGAGAGATAAGTAAATTTACGTGAAAAAACTCTAACACCCGAGCGCAATGCGTGTTATTACGTAAACTATAATATAATTAAGTACTTTGGCTTATATATAAAAAGCTTCAGTCGCAACCATACGTGAGCTTGCCCACACCGTGATACACAAAAATGGGTGGCCGGTCGATGTTTGTATTCGCTGTATGTAAGTTTTTCCTAAGTTTGAAAACTCCGTCAGACATTCGTATCTTTAAATACAGTACAGAATGTAGAAGTAAGAATGCGGAAATGAACAATACGCCAAGAATTAGGAAGGTTGAATTCAGTTTTGCTAGATACATTTCTTTCCTTCTCTCTCTCTCTCTCAAAAAAAAAATAATAATAATAATAAAGGAAAACATACCAGTTAAAAGCATCAAGTACTTAGACCTAAACTGAATAAGAGCAAAGCACCCTGGAAGGTTCAAATCTTGACCCCGACACAGACATCAACCAAGACCACCACTGAGGAATCTCCCCTATTTCTAGAATTGAATTCCCGGCAAGCAGCATTTCCACGGCCACTAACATGAAGAGGGGCATGGGACTGGCATCCACATCGCGACAAGATTTTCATGCTTCTTTAATTAAGCGGAGAGTGTACTACATATTGCTTATTGTGATCATCTCGGAATCCTTACTATACAAATGAATATAAGCAAGAATCATGTGTGCAGACGGAGAGAAAACAACCTGATGAAAAGAAACAACTTTAAGAGAGAGAGAGAGAGAGAGAGAGAGAGAGATCCTCTGAAATACAAAAGTCTAACAAGAAAGTCTAACCACAACAGACATCATGGCGGAACTACAGCAACCAGAGACGCAGCCTGAGTCGCCTGCAGCCCAAGTGCAACTGTGCCTAAGTGCCCTCAGCCTCAGGTGTGCGAGAGCGGAAGTGGGTGAGACAAAGCAAACAAGCAAATAGCCAGGTTGGGCGAGAGAGATTTTTGGCCTCAGACAGTCTCACTCCCAGGAAAAAACAAGTGACGTCTTTTGATGGATTACAGAACAGCCTTTGCCATTTGGTAGACTCGGGACAAAGCACAAGATAATGACGCCCTGCTTGCTGCTTTTTTTGTTTTCGGATGGGGGTGGTAGTTTGTGGGGTGGGGTCGGGTATTGGAGGATGGGCTTGTTTTCCCTCAAGTCAGAGGGAAAGAGTGACGTTCATTATCATTCAAATTGGACTGCATCACAACTACCATTTCTTTCGTCTGGAAGTCGCCCAACTGGTATGATAATGAAGACTTCATTTCCAGTTAATTTTTGTGACTTCCAGAAACTTGGAGGGACCTCGTGAGTATCGTGGAGGCTGAAATGAGCCACAATGAGACGCTAAAAGACATCCGATGGTGTGAGTTTCTGGAAACTGTTTATCACATTTTCGCAGCTCAATATTTGATCAAAGTCTCAGCGATTCTGCTCTGCAAATCAATTATTCCAGCGTTGAATGGATTTTGACGGCGGTGTCCATATATTCTGCAATGCCAGTTTAACAAATGAATCAATCAATCGTGACGTGTGGGACGGGAAATGTCATGAATGCTAAAGACTAGTAGTTTTTCCGCATTGCTATATCTATTTATGTTTATTTTTGTATCTGTTTATTTGTTTGTTTGTTTACCGGTGTCACTTTTGCATGCGAAGAACGCCAAACGCCAGTCTTTTATATATAACTTGCTGAAGATTGATCCGAGATTGACGGTTTGGAAAGGTAACACGAACTAATCCGTCAGCATTTTGAAGAGAAGAAATACAGGCGATGAAGTCAATTTGCGCTGTGTAGAGACTGAGACAGGCAAAGCTGCTACAACCCATTCGATCCCCCAAAGGAAAGCAGACGCCAATGGACTGGAGCAGTCGGTCTCGGTGGGAGCGGCAAGTTGTCAAAATGGGGCTCGGAAAAGCGGCGGTTTCTGTGACTGAGTAACTTTTGATGAGATACAAAGCAAGTTACAGTTACTAAAGGGGAGAGTGTCGATGTATATAAAGGGTCTTCTGTTCATATATGAATCCATAAAGAAAATAAGTATT
Source organism: Macrobrachium nipponense (assembly GCF_015104395.2). Taxonomy (NCBI): domain Eukaryota; kingdom Metazoa; phylum Arthropoda; class Malacostraca; order Decapoda; family Palaemonidae; genus Macrobrachium; species Macrobrachium nipponense. Next base: position 48,201,643 of record NC_087215.1, on the reverse strand, counting down.
CGTTATATATACGGTCTTTACTTTTTGGTTACGGTATACTTACGAGGCGGTTTTATAGATTAACCTGTGAGAAAAGATCTTCCCTCTCTAGTCACCATATGAACGCTTCATGACACACTATAACTGGTTCACTTAAGGTAGATTCTTGGATGAGCCCTATGCTGACGAGAAGTTTGTTTGGTGGCCGCTGATTGGCTGGTACTGGAAGGTAGGCAGCTCTCAACCAATCAGCTGCCGCTGAACAAACGTCTCGCAGACATAGGGCTCACTCAAGAATCTACCTTAAGTGAACCAGCTATAGTAATCAAGTAATACTACGCCTTGTTCAGTTTATTATTATTACTATTATTATTAGACCAAGTATTTTCAATATGCACACAGCATGAACTTGAGATAAATAAGATTCATACAATGCAGTCGTGTAAATGTTTACTTGCGATTTCCACAGTATAGCATTATCTAATCTTCTTTTTGGGCAGTAATAGCATAATTACACGTTATTTGCGTCACGTAATATTGCGTTTAATAGTGGAGCCACGGTTGTAACATCTTTATCCAGAGTTCTGATAAGAACTGAGCTCCTTTACTGAACTGAATTGACTATAGAATTTAGGCCAAAAGGACAAGTACTGGGGCCAATGAAGTCATTCAGCGTTGAAACGGAAACTGACAGTAAAAGTATGAAAGGTGTAACAGGAGAAAAACCTGGCAGTTGCACTATGAATCCATTATTAGGAGAGGGTGGAAAGTAAGATGGAAGAAAGAGAATAAGAAAGGGACGCTGCAAAGAACCTTAAGTAACGCCTACAATGCACCACATGAGGTGCACTGACAGCACTACATCCTTACGGGGGAAGCTCCTTTAAAACAAGGCTGTTCTGGTCCTACTCTGAACCTCTACAGGACATGAAACCTTCTTTCTCTCTACAGCTCTGTTGTCGGGAGTTGACAGTCTCTCTTCAGCAGCATTTCTTATAATATATGAAGTAACAAATTTGCAAGGCTCGGGACCTTTTCTTAAACAAGTTTTATCAACATATACGAAGAATAGTTTGGCCTCAGAAGTTGGAAATCCCTTTCTCTTCCTATGGTTAATACCTTGCCCAAGTTTCAATTATGAAGTCGTTTTAGAGGATATAATTAAACTGCATTTTGAATACTAATATGGCCAAGCATGGGATTATCCCAACGTGAAAATGGATCCAGGAAATTTTCCGAAAAATCAACGGCGGCCACATAACGAAAGAAAATTGAAGAATCTCTTCTGAATACTACTATTCAATACTTTGCTCTCTCTCTCTCTCTCTCTCTCTCTCTCTCTCTCTCTCTCTCTCTCTCTCTCTCTCTCTCTCTCTCTGTTGATATCCTAAGAACAAAAAATACTATCAATATCTCATGCAGTTCATTTTATCCCCAACAACCGCCCCCCCTCTCTCTCTCTCTCTCTCTCTCTCTCTCTCTAAGTCTGTGATGCTATCCTGAGAACAACACTATCAATGCCTCATGCAGTTTGTTTATTATATATATATGTATAGTATAGTATGATATATCTTATTATAATATTATCTAGTATCTCGAGAACAAAATAGAAGATAGAAAAGTCCATCAGAGATGCGCAGTTTAAAGCACAATTAAAAAGGTGGAGGCGTTATGTCATATGTCAAGGACCACCTGAGTCCAACAGTGTAAAATTACAACCACGTAAAAAGCAATTGGCATCAATATAAGCAGTCTAGGGAAGAAGATAATTCTAATACTAGTGTACAGACTTCACCACCAACCACAAATGTTCGACGAGGAGTTGTATGCACTACTAGGGCAAGAAATAAACAACAAACTCTGCATCATAATGGGAGATTTCGATGCAGCGTTACAATGGGACACTATGACCTCAATATCAATCTTAGAAGCAGAGAGACTTTTAGGATTTGTTTTAAAATTAATTCCTCCACCCATGGGTTAACAAACCAACTAAGGGAAACAACATACTAGACATCGTCCTTTCAACAGAAGATAACCAAGTGCCTGACCTTTCAGTAGGTACAAATCTAGGCAAAAGCCACCATATAATTATTACATTTCATATCACTATTCACCATAAAAAAGAGAAGAAGATACTAAAGAGTCGAGGGGACCTAAAAAACTAACGGGGTATGTTAAAAATCTAGATTACAACAAAAACGCAGACATAGATAATTACTGGGAAGCCTTTCTAGAAGAATAAACAGAAAAACGCTACAGATGTAGACCATTAAAGCAAATACTAACAAACTGCAATCCTCAGCCAAAGTGGTTCAACAAACAAATTAAAAACAAAAAATGATTGTACAAATCAATGAATCATAACACAACACCAGAAGAAGCTAGCAGGCATAAAGAACTCTCTAGGATGGTGGACAAATTAGTAATAAATGTAAAGATAAATGAGGATAAGAGAGTTGCATCAGTTTGTAAGGAAAACCCAAAAGAATTCTTTGCACATGTTAATAGTAGGAAACCAATATAAAATAGCATAGGTCCCATAAGAGACAACAGAGGAAATCTAATGAACTTAGACTTGCATAAAGCAGAGGTATTGGATAAGTTTTTTATAAATGCTTTCATAACTGAAGACACTACCTCAATCTCTGAACCAGCTATTAAATATGAAGGAGCAGAACCGCTTGAAAAAATAATATTTACAGAGGAAGACATTCAAAACGAAACAGAAAATTAAACAAGTTCAAATCTCATGGTCCCGATGGGATTCATCAAAGAGAAATGAAAAAGTTAAAAGAGGAGATAGTTCCTCACCTGTATAAACTACAAAAAAACTACCGGACAACGAAAGGCACCAAACATGGAATTTGCGACAGTAATAGGTTTCCAAAAGGCCTTCACAAAGTTCCACACAAGAAACGAAAGATAAATGTTAGAGCTTCAGGAATTGTAGGAGAAACAGCAGACCTGATAGAGTACTGGCTAACTAATAGAAAACAGAGTCGTAATAAACGGTGAAGAATCAGAATGGGCAGATGTGACAAGCGGAGTACTTCGGGTTCTGTTCTTGGCACGTTCTTGTTTTTGATTTACACTAATGACAGTGGTGTAGGCTTAATTAGCAGGATAGCCAAATTTGCAATGACACCAAACTAGGTGAAAATGCGGCAGACTCAAATACTGTGGAAAATTTAAGAAATGATCTATGGAAAATAGGAGGGTGGTCAAAAAGGTAACAAATACCTTTTAACTTGGATAAGTGTAAGTGTCACAAATAGGAACAAACCACCCTCATGCCAAGTTGCCAACTACACGCTGCTTGGGAATGACATAAACAGTGTAGAACAAGAAGAGGACCTTGAAATCATTATTACCAAGGACTTAAAATCCACAAAATAGTGCATAAAAGTTTAAAAAAGGGCACAGAAACTAGTGCAATAGATAAACAGGCAGTTCAAATGCAGAAACAAGTAAACGGTGCTGCACCTCTACATATCAATAGTTAGAGCTCATCTTGAATATGTAGTAGTTCTGGTCACCAACACTAAGAAAGGACATAAATAGACTAGAAGGGATACAAGCAAGAGTCACAAAGTTAATTCCATCCATCAGGCAAATAGTTACCAAAGACGACTAGAGAGCCTGAACATGTATGGCTAAGAAACACGACGATTGCGATGTCAGCTAATATAGATTGATTGATTGATCATGGAATTTAAGGCATAGCACAAACGCTAAGAGTCAAGCTAATAGACACATTCAAGATACTGAAACACATAACAAAAGTAGACAGTAACCACTCCACATTAAACGCAAGCCAGACGAGGAATAATAGATGCAAACTAGAACTGAAGAGATACAACATATCTCCTTGTGGGAACTTCTTTACATACAAGATATGTGACACATGGAATGAACTGCCACCAGAAGTTGTAAACAGCAACAGTGTTGAAGAATTAAAAAGGAGGCTAGACAAAATCATTAGAACACTGAATAAATAGTAAAACCTGTTCCTAGAGATAAGTGAGCACATGATGTCTCCTCAGATGGACTAATAAGTCTTTGAAACATCTTAGTCCTTGTAATTCCTTGTATTTCTCTCTCTCTCTCTCCTGATATCTTGAGAACAAGAAATACTATCAATGCTTCATGCAGTTTACCATCTCTCTCTCTCTCTCTTTGATTGATTGATTGATTGATTGATTGATTGAATGACTGATTGAATGATTAATCGAGTTGTTGCTTCCTTGCGAAAAATACTAGAAAAAACCGGTCATTGTTTCATGAAACGTCTTACGTCCTGCCTTTCTCGCTGATACTTCCTCTTGAAATATGTAAGAGAGAGAGAGAGAGAGAGAGAGAGAGAGAGAGAGAGAGAGAGAGAGAGAGACTGTCATTGATTCACGCAATATGGCGTGAACTCCCATATGCCGCCGCTTGTCTATACCTTGTGTGAATGAGAGAAGTCGTTATGTCAGGAAGTATCGATTCCATTGACGAAAATTTGATAAGGTGTATCGCTTCGTGTCATGTGGCAGTGACAGTTAGTTACGTCTTTCAATTGTCTTAGTAGGAATTGATTTCTGCTAAGACCAGATACGACGCTTCAGCCCCAATCCCCCTCAAAGCGTAGAGGATCTATTCAGAGCTAGTGAGCTATAGTAATAATAAACTATTTTCATTCAACAGCGATAAAAATAACCAGATTTGAATTGTAGCCGTTACTACCATTTGACCCATTTTTTTTCTGTATGATTATTATACTTTCGGAGGGGGTCACAAAAATAAATAAATAATTAAATAAATAAATAAATAAATATATACATAAATATATAAATAAATAAATAAACCGTTTTCTTGGTTAACTAGCAAAGGTTTTCTGAGCACATCAGCAGAGGTTAAAATACGACCTACAGTTTCACCTGAATCCTGTAGCAGCCTTCTTCCATGGGTTGCCCTGTTCTTTGCATTTTCATTTTAAATCACTGAGAGAAAAAGTAGTTCGGGCCCTGCAGAAGCATCTCGACAAACGGTTGGCCGGGGCCATCCAAGCCCTGGTGCAACGTAAATGTATAAGCCCAGACAAGCCTTTTCCTAGGCAGGGAATAAAAACATTCAGAAAGTTTAGTGGAAAACAAATGGAAAGCACTACCACTTACTTGCGATCTCATTGGTTTGTCCGTGTTTTCAGGAATCCTAAGGTGAGTCGTGCCCCACAGTAAAATTCAAAATATTATACTAGGGCAGTGGAGATATGACAACGCAAAAATATTTGAACGTCCTTTCAAAAAGGCCCGAACCTCTCGTACTTGGATACAAAGCCAGGATAATTGCCTTCTAGTATTTGAAGTCTCTCGTTTTACCATTAGATGTTCCAAGTTCTCGATTACATCTTGTTTTCTAAAACCTAACGAATAAATAAATAGTAAATATTTCGAAGAGTAAACTTAGTATGTAAATTTAAAAAATAGCGGACTTTATCAAACCCAAAAGCATTCTA
>NC_087215.1:48171164-48191164 GCF_015104395.2 Macrobrachium nipponense | reverse complement strand
AATGGCCATGCATTGGGAAGATGTCCTTTACGTCAATGTTCATGCAATGGGAAGATGGGTTTTATATTAATTACCATGTACCAGGATAATAGCCTTTAGGTCAATGGCCATGCAGTAGGATGATAGCCTATTGGTCAGTAGCCATGAACTGGGATAATAGTCTTTTGGCCAAAGGCTGGGCAGCGGGATGATAGCTTTTAGATCAATAACCATGGAGTGGGAAGATGGCCTTTACATCAGTTGCCATGCTTTGGAATGAGAGCCTTTAGTCCATTGGCCATGCAGTGGAAGATATCCTTTAGTTTAATGGACAAGCAGTGGAAAGATGGATTTTATATAAATTGCCATGCGCTTGGATAAAATCCTTTAAGTCAATGGACATGCAGTTGAATGATAGCCTTTAGGTCAATAGCCATGCACTGGGATGATAGTGTTTACATCAATTGCCATGCAGTGGAATGATAGCCGGAATGATAGCCTTGAGGTCACTCGCCATGCAGTGGAAAAATGGCCTTTATATTAATTGCCATATACTGGGAAGAAGGCCTTAACGTCAATTGCTTTGCACTGGGATGATAGCTTTTAGATCCATAGCCTTGCAGTGGAAGATGGTTTTTACATCAATTGACATGCACTTGGATGGTAGTATTTAGTTCAACGTCCATGCAGTGGGAAGATGGCCTTTAAGTTAATAGCTATGAAGTGGGATGTTTGTTTGTTTTTGTTTGTATGGTGCTTTTACGTTGCATGGAACCAGTGGTTATTCAGCAACGGGACCAACGGCTTTACGTCGAGAGTGAACTTCTATCACCAGAAATACACATCTCTCACTCCTCAATGGAATGGCCGAGAATCGAACCTGCGACCACCGAGGTGGGACGCTAATACCATACCAACAACGCCGCTGAGGCGCGATGATTACCTTTAGGTTAATAGCCAAGGAGTGATTTTGCTATTTATCTCAAGAGCCCAAAATCCCTTTCCCCCACCCGTACCTCTCCCAACTACACACACACACACACATACACATAGGACACATTTTAGCGTCATTAGCGACCACTGCATAGAGCTCTACTGGAAGCAGCACACGAGCCACTTCTTGTGTTCCACCACAAGAAATGTGATGACCCAGTCCCTTTTCTCGTCCACACCTTTATAGTAAAGTATAGAATTTACGATGTTAGTCAGCTCACCAGACATGTCGCGAAAAAGACGGATCCACTTTTTAGCCCCAAAACTTCCACAACGTCAGGATATAGCAGGAAAGAAGAAGAAGGGCAGATGGGCTATAGGAGTTTCGTATCTGTGAAATTTTTCTATGCAAGTGTAAGCCTAGTGATGATCAAACTAAGCAGAGGGGAAGAGGGGAATTTGCACTCTTAAAATATTCGTAATTTGTATTGAATAATAGAGAGAATATCCAATGTATCTAATTTACAAACAGAGTCGTGTGGGGCAAACTCTCTTGGTTTAGCAACAACCCAGTAATTATGTCGGGTCTAATACCTGCCACAGGGAACAAGATAAAATATAAGAACTGAAGTAAATTTTTCTCTTGAACTTAAGGAATTAAAGAAAATGTGTAATAAACTAGTTCCGATTTTGGCGTCATTGAGTTGATAAGTGGGCTGGCACTACAGAGAAAACCCATTCTCTCTTGGAGCACCACATATACTACAGGTATGTGACAAGTTGTTCTCCTCTGCCTGCTAGTCATTACCAGAACCTATTGTGAAGCAATGTCTAAATTGTGTTTTCTTTATCTATAAACATCTGTGTTTATACTGGTTTTTGCATCTGATTTAAAATTGTTTTGTTTATCTATAAACATCCGTGTTAATATTGGGTTTTTGCATTTGATTTAAGAGTTATTACATTGATATTGGCCACGCTAAGGATATAAAATGGTGTTTTGTGTAAACTTGAGATAATTTAACGTAAATCCTGTTTTGAGACACTTGGGAAATTTCTCTTGTACATCGAGCACGTGGCCATTAACAATATGTATTTAGAATAAGGGCAAACTAATTTGGTTCATTGGTGTAGGTAATTGGTACATTCTATGAGGAAATCTGTTTGGTATTATGGTTCATAATTTATTTTTGTATTAAAACCCTAGAGATCAATGCTTTAGTTCAAACCCTATTCCATGCAGTAGATGTTTTTTTAAGGCCTTACTATCGGCTCTTAACACCTGAGCCCAGAACTCACAGTCGCAAAAAAGGTGACAAGACACTTGGCCAACCGTCCATCATATGTAGGTAAACACCATAATAATGATTATGACAGCAATAATAACTCCGTTCCGAATCGCGAAACAAATGTATGAGGTAAACAATATATGTTTAGGAAGTCAGAGCCCCTGTAAACAATCAAGCAGTTATTACCTCTGTAAATAGTCAGGCATTCACTGCCCTTGTAAACAATGAATCAGTCAGGGCCCTTGTGAACAGTCAGGCACTCAGAGCTTCTATAAACAGAGTTCAGGAGTGCCAATGGTTCCCTGCTGGGTGAGAAGTTAATACACTCTGGAGGTTCTTGCTTTTTTTTTTTTTTTTTTTTTAATTTTCTATCAAATTCATTAGGGGAACGTTTTGGTGTTGGTCAGCGGCGACCATGATGGCAGTCATAGTTAAGATCCCAGATATGGTGGATGTACCCTGTGTGGATCTCTGTGTCATCAATGTCCAAATCCATTTACGTATTCCTTTCATTTAAAAAGTTTATTTAGGGATATTCCTTTACAAGATATGCATCTCTAAGTGTAAGGAGAATTTCTTGTGGTGTCCTTTACATGAAGGTTACAAAGTAGAGATTGTGCTTAAGCAGATCTCAAACTCATGCAATGTTTTAAGTGTTATTTAGAATATGAGTGAAGTAACCCTGGGTGTCGTAGTATAAAAAATAGACTATGATTATGTTAGTACATTTCAATTCATTGAGGCTATACCATCTCTTAAGATTTGAAATGCTCTACTTATTTAGAATTAATCAGAATAAATTGGTGCCATGATCAGGATTGTTGTGATTGGTTGTTACAGCAGTGATCTGTAGTGTTTATGAAATTTTAAGGACTGTTGTGTTACTTGGCGATAAAGATAAAAACATGATCAACAGCCTCTTTAGAATTAGCCACATGCTAGCCTACCCTGAAATGGACAAGTAGTAAGATCAATCAGGACAATCACCACCCTAGCCTAAGTTGCAGATGCACATCTTTTCAGTCAGGATTGTTAAATACCAAATTGTGCTCACACCAACTCAGAAAACTAGGCAGAATTAGGTTAGGCAAATGATGCTTGACACATTAACACTTCGTAAATTGTTATTGTTTCTGTCTTTGTAAATTGTAAATTAATGAAGAGAGGAAACATTAATTTAAAATTATTTTGAAGTTTATGGTAAGTTTTGAGATACTTAAAATTCATTTTGGGAACTTTATGAATTATCAGTACACCAACGTACTGATTTTGAAAATATACATAAGTTTTCCTATTTGAAGGGTCTACTGGAAGGTGAGGCTTTGGAACTGATATCTGGTTTTAAATTAGGTGATAAGTATTTGCAAGCATTGAACTTGTTAAAAGACACCTATGGCAGAAAAGGCAAAATTGGTTGTGTTTAATTAGAAAAAACTCTTCCAAACTGAGACTCCTAATGTAGATGCAGATTGCTACAAATATTCAGAGAGCAATTTGGTGCTGCATAAGATCATTGGAAAGCAAACAGTTGGAACTGAGTGAATCATATACCATCTTGCTCTACACCAAACTACCTACGTAGTAGTTTGAAGTAATAAAAAGGAGGTGAGAAGATTGGCTTAAATTTGACACCTTTAAAATATATCTTGAAGAAGACATATATTGTTCAAGGGCTTTTCCACAGACTGAACCAGTGAAAGCTAATACATTAACCATAGTATCTACTTTTGCAGTAGAACAAGGGCAATCTGAGTGACTTAAAAAACATCAGTAAGAGCTAAAGAAAATACTACAAATAAAGCCAAGGTAAACAGGTTAGAGGATGTGCACTACTGTGGAGGCAATCATACATGGACACATTGTAAATCCTATGTAACCAGAGGAGGAAAGATAGAACGACTTAGCACTCTGGGCCTGTGTTTCATATGCACATCCAATCAAAATTTCAGTTTTGGTTGTGATAGGCTAGGTTTTACTATTGGCTGCACTGTTAAACATCTAGAAGCTATATGTGGAGGGTGGGGCACCAGCTGGAATGCTCTCTTTAATAAATACTGGAAAGGGTAATAAGAGGACTAGAAAGTATATATTACCTACAGCCACAATAACCATAAAGAGTAAAAGAGATCATGCGAAAGAGAGGGTTGTTGGATACTTGTGCTGAGAGATCAATTATAAAGAGACCTGTTCTTGTGGGACTCCATTATAAGAGCAAAGGAGTTGAAAATATATCAATGAGAGGTTATTCTACTCCCATACCAGTTAAGAGTATGAAATGATGAATATTTTTGTACCTCACCATGGTAGATTAATATATATGGATTATATAGTGGTAGATGTGCTACCAGAATATGCAAAGTAATTAGACATTAAGAAGAATATAAGGTCGTTGTGTAGAATGAAAATGTGCTTGGCTGATAAAGATTTTTATCTTCCTGTAAAGAAATAATCGGCTATAGAATTGTTCATAGGGGTTGACAATGTGTACAACACTTTACATCTGGGTTTTAGGAAATTTGAAAATTTAGTGTTGCTACCAACATATACGTAACCAGAACCTGTAGTTTTCCTCCCACCATGGACACCCATGTTTCCATTTTAAAACTAGCAGTAGAAACATGATATACCTAATTATGACTGAAGGGGCTACTCGTTTAAGGGATCCAAGGGAAGATCTTGAAACTATATGTAGTTTTGATCACATAGGCATTGACTGCAATAAATCATGGAACAGGACCGAAGGTATTGGAGAACTTTGAGAGTACTGTAACCTATTCTGAAGTTGACAAACAGGATGTTGTGGCATTGCCTTGGAAAGGCAATAAAATTAGATTAAATTCCAACTTTGGGTTGGCTTTAAACAGAGTTAAAGCAACAGTGTGTCAAGTTTCTGAAGAACACCCAGTACCTAGAGCACTATCAGAAGATCCTGAAGAATCAGGAGGATAGGAGGTTCATAGAGAGGTGGAATATTTTAAAACTGATGAAGACTGTCATTTTTTGCCACAACATGGTGTTAAAAAGGACAGTGCAACAACCCTATTTGACTGTTCAGTCAGACAGGGGAAAGGTTGGTTAAGCTAGAATGATTGTTGGTGGACGGGACCACATATAACAGCTATCCTACTCAAAGTTCTACTGCAGTTTAAAACTATATCGTTTGCCTGTATTACTGACATAGAGAAGGCATTTTTAATGGTGCAACTTAGGGAAAAGATAGAAACTATACAAGATTTTTATGGTTGGATGATCCAACAGACCCTAACAGTAGATTGTTGGTGTATAGGTTTCGAATTGTTTTATTTGGAGGTACATAGCAATGTTGATGAAACTGATAATTTTTTTTTTTAGGTAAATAAGATATTTGTGCATGCACATTTATATCTGATGGAATGGAGAAGAGTAATAATGGTTCATTGCAAACTACAGCGAGAGCATATGAGATTAGTGCCAGAGAACAAGCAACTCAGAAGGTCTCAGGTCTTAATTGGGACAAAGAAAGACACCTTGACATTACATCCTTCTAAGATAAATAAGTCCAATTAGACTAAGAGAGAAGTGTTAAGAACTGTTGCACAGATTTATGAGCCATTAGGAGTATTTCTATCTGTTACTATTAGGGCAAGGATGCTATTCAGTCAAGGGTATACTTGCAGAATTTGTGGAAGCAACAATTGGATTGGGATGATCAACTACCGAACCCATAACAGAAACGGGAGCGATCCAAAGGAGCTAGGCCCAAAAGAGCTAGTACAATTGAGCTAGTGCGACAAAATAGCTAGTTCCATAATAGCTAGTATCAAAATCGCTATTGTGACAAAGTAGTTAGTAGTACATTTGAGCTGGTTCAAAAAGAGCTGTTAACCAAAATAGCTTGTTTCGAGAAAATGTAGTGTTGCTAAAACTGTGTGTGTGTGTGTGTTGTGTGTGTGTTTACGTTGATTACTGAGGTAGAAAGTAAAAAATAAATTTTCTTCTGTCTCATCATATTTATTATTTTTAACTGAAAATGTTACAAAACAAATAAAACTTTAACCTTTAATATGTTATGTTATAGCTTATTCCTCGTAACAAATATTTAGTAGATATATCATTATTTGTGTGCTTGCTAATCAAGTTTTTCAGTCTATCGTTAATTTCCTTAGTCTTTCTTTTGACAGGTAATTGCTTCTTCTTTTTTAATTCCTTGAAAAAAGCGCCATACGGTTGGATGAGCATTGTCATACATTCCCTGAATAGCACGATGCCATCCCTCTAACTTGTTATTTGCCCTTGTTCTGTCGTTTTGTGTTCTTTCCCGGACGTTCCACAATTCGATGGGAAATAAGGGTATTCTTCTTCCTCTTCTCTGTCGTCTACCAATGTATGTGTCTTCGAAATAGTCATATAATATTTGCATTTCTTCATCCAATTGTGGACGTTCGAGGTTTTCATTTAGCTCTTCGAATGCATCTGTCACTTCATCTGGATTTAGAAACGCCAAAACAGCCAGCATCTTGCAATAAAGACGGCAGTTGGCATCAGATATATAGCTATTTAATAATCCCGTGATTTGTATTTTTCTCCATATTGACTGTGATAGATGAAAGAAACATCCATTTATGTTTGCATCAGGATACACTGTCATGAAAGCATTGATAGCAGACTTTTCAAAATCTAAGGTTACGTTTTCAGGGTCACAGTCTGGGCGTTTGTCTTTCAAAATCTGAAATACTCGTTCATACGTTGACTGAGCCTTATCAGGCATCATAACATAAACACAGGGAAAAAGAAAGTTTTCTCTAACAACATGGATCGTATATAATTGATAAAATATTCTAGGAACGACTTTGAAAGTGCCATCACACATCCATATTTTTGAATTAGCAAGTTGATCGAGCATATGCTGGCTTGCTAATATGATTATTCGTTTTGAATCGCTTGTTACATCACTCAGTAAGAAGGGTTCTGTATTTCCGTTTACAGTAAAAGTTTTAAATTCTTCTGGAATTATCAATTCGTTTATTGATAAAGGTTCAGGAAAATGGCCTTCAACCTTACGTCTACGTTGAATACGTTTTTGGAGCGCTCTTTTTTTAGGGACATTAGCCATTGCTTCGTCATCCAGCTCTTGTACTACAGCAGCAATAACTCTTCGTTGTGGTGCACTACAATTTGAAGCGTGCTCATTCATTTTCCCTAGAGCAATTCTAACTTTGCCTCGCGGGATCTGGGGCATGATTATGTTCTTGTCCAATTTTTACTTCACACTTTTCTTGGTAGTTCGGCGCAGTTTTCAATGTTCCTCTACAATCCTTCATTACACATCTCCAGTTCTGGCTGGTTTTGTTCGTTGTATTTTTTCGGTACAAATATCCATCGTAGCTAAGTAAATCTTTTCCTTTCTGGGACTTTATAACTTCCATGATGAAGGGTGGAATACTACTAACTTCTTTCTCCATAGATAAGAAAAAGATTAAAAGAAAAAATGAAGTAGAAATAACACTCCATTTTCTTGAAACTAGTTATTTTGGTTAACAGCTCTTTTTGTACCAGCTCAAATGTATAACTAGCTATTTTGTCACATAGCGATTTTGGTACTAGCTATTATGGAACTAGCCATTTTGTCGCACTAGCTCAATTGTACTAGCTCTTTTGGGCCTAGCTCTTTTGGGCCTAGCTATAATGTCGCATACTCAACAGAAACAATGGGTCGACTTATCTGAAGACTTGGAGAAATGCCTTGATATTTCCTTTCCTAGGAATACTAGCCGAGGAGAGGGGAGACTCCTTGCACATATTCTGCAAAGCCAGTGAGTCAGCATATGGTTGTGTAGCAAATATTGAATCCTTTGAGAAGGAGTTTGTTGAATTGTTCGTTTGGTTGAACAGTAAAGTCGTCCTAACTTGGATAGTATCGAAAAGTGTTCTCCCTGTATTTGTGAAAAATAGAGTACAAGAAATAAACTCTTTAATTCCAGAGGTGGTCTTGTCCAATGTGCCTACAGATGATAATCCCAGTGACTGGTTGACACATGGAAAAAAGACAGAAATGATCTTGGATAGTCCTTTTTGCTGGGAGGGACCCCCTGGGTTAAAAAATATCTCTTGACCAATAGGTCATGGGTTGGTGGATCACTTATGAAGGGTAAGGAAGAGAACATTTTGGTCAATACTACAGGGGACAAACTAAATGACGATACTCACTTGCTGAATTGGGAAAGATTCAGCAAGGTTAATAAGGTCTATGAATCCCAAAATTTTTAAATAATTTTAGGAGTTCAACCAATGTGGAGAGAACTGGTGAATTGACATGGAAGAACTCCAAGAGGCAAAGAATAAGACTTTTGTCCTCACGCAAAAGGAATTTTTCCTAGAGGAACACGAGAGTTTGATGAACAGGGTAAGAAAACCAAAACTAACTCTTGTACACCAGTTAAATCTTTACCTGGACAACAGTGTAATAAGGTGTAAGGGTAGACTAGAACATGCACAGTTACCCAAAGCTGCTAAGTTTCCTATACTATTGCCAAAGAGTTGCTATGTTATTAAAGAACATCATGATGCTAATGCTCATATGGGCCATTGTCTTATTTGTACAAGAAGGCAGAAGAGTCTGTATAGACCCAATGTAGTTCAGGGTGCAATGTAAGCAACTTTTTAATACCACAGGCGCGGACTACACCAGCGCATTATGTGTTAAGGGAAATGGGCAGAGCCCTAAGAAGGCTTATCTTATCTTATTTACATGCCCAATAACCAGAGGCATACATGTGGAAATAGTTGATAACCAGTCCTGTGATTCCTCATGAGTTTTAGAAACTTCTGCAGCAGAAGAGGTTTCCCAGCACTCACGTTGAGTGACAACGCCACCATGCTTGTAGCAGCATCAGAATATGTTAAGACCATGTCGGAGAATCCCAGGGTAAAGGAACATCTGTTAGATATAAAGTGTAATTGGAAGTTCATTCCAGCGAGATCACCATGGTTTGGTGCTATATGGGAAAGGCTGACAGGACTTCTTAAGTCATACCTAAAAAAGACTGTAGGTCAAGCCTTACTCAGTTTTGAAGAACTGACTTGTATACTGGTAGACCTGGAAGAGATCATCAATAACAAACCATTAACTTACACACCAAGGGGTTTGAATCAATTGGAAATTTTAGCCCCTAATCAATTAAATCTTGGGAGAAAGCTCAAGTCCTTCCCAAGAGAAGTAGTAAATTGGGAAGAGATCTCTGGTGACCCTACCTATAGGCAGAGAGAGTTCACCATGAAAAAATGCTTGTAAGTGTCCAGGTTGTGCGACAACCTGTGGAAAAGATGAAAGAGGGAGTATTTAACAAGTTAAGAGAGACCCATCGAGTAGGAATGATACATAGCTCTTGGCCCAGGATAGGGGAAGTAGTCCTCATTCATGTTGAGGGGCCTAGGAGCAAGTGGAAGTTGGGCCAAGTGATTGAGTTACATATGGGACAAGACAAGGTCCCAAGAGTGGCTACTTTAAGAACAGCCCATAGCCATCTCATGACACCTGTAATTAAGTTACATCCTCTGGAGCTGTGGCAGGAGATGGAAGAAATTAATCTTGCAACAGGAGACATTCCGTCAAGCACCTGCCCGAGCAGAAGGACTGCTCAAATAGCTGCAGAAGCCAGGAAAGCATTGATAAGAACATGACTATTGTAGATAATGTAGGTATAAGTTTTTCTGGCAGGGGAGTATGTCGAAACTTTGAAAAGAGAGGTTGTAGTTTACCTTAAATTGTGGTGTAGTTTTGCATGTTTTCTTTGTTTACATACAGTGGAAATGTGCATTATGTGGAAGAAAGATATTATGTTTGTTTGTATTTAGTTGTGAAAAACATTGTGTTTGGTTATTTTGTGTGTTAGATTGTAATTATACATGTGATAGTGTAAGGACAACATCCTTTCACTAATTTCATTTAACTATAACAACATGCTGAATTTTATTGTATTCCATATTGTGTAGAATTCTCTGGCCTTTCTGCCGATATAATTACCATGTATGAACACAATCTGCGTCTGTAGTTATTTATGAATGTATGTCTGTAAGAAAACATAAATCTACTGTCTCAGAGTCATTTCTGCTCTCGGTGCAAGTCAGTACTACTTATCCATCCGCACTCCATACCTGTCTATGTCAACCCAGTTTCTCTGTAATAAATCATCAGTACCCAGTTACCTATCTTACTCTCTAGTCCTCACAACTAGTGACCTCCTGAAGTCGGTGACACAGCAGTTTAGGCTCAGCCTTTAACAGACTAATTACGGCTGCTCACCTTCAGAGAACCTTTAGCAGACTCAATACGGCTCCACAGTTTAGGTCTCTGAAAGCTCAATTCCGAGGACGACACCAATGCCATTAACGGACCCATCACGGCACAGCTTCCAACCAACACACGATCAGGTGGCAGTCCAGAAGCAACCATTCAACGTCGCTGTCTTTTCTGCCTGCCGATGCCGCTGGCTCACCTGTGGTCCCACTCTGCCAGCTGAATGCCACTGCCACATTGGGGACTTTCTCAGCCCAACTCACACCACCACCACACCTGGGGGTCCCCACGGCCCGTCCCACGCTGCCACCACACACAATGCAATTCCTCTGCAGTCTTGGTCGCCCTCAGTCGACAGTAGAAACCCCCAGGCAACCACCAGGGGAGGCATCCTTTCAGCCAGCAACGCCAGAGAACTTAACATACAATGACAGCCCTCAACAAGCGTCACAAGGACACGGGGTTGCCTCCTGCCTCCAATAATAATTGTCTTGTGGGGGTGGGAAGTATTTGTAAGGACAACATCCTTTCACTAATTTCATTTAACTATAACAACATGCCAAATTCTAATGTATTCCATAGTGTGTAGAATTCTCTGGCCTTTCCACTGATATAATTACCATGTATGAACACAAACTGCTCCTGTAGTTATTTATGAATATATGTCTGTAAGAAAGCACAAAGCTTGGGTGCGAGTAGGTACTACTTATCCGTCCGCACTCTGCACCTATCTATGTCAACCCAGTTCGTCTGTAATAAATCATCAGTACCCAGTTACCTTTCTTACTCTCTAGTCCTCACAATAGCACCAAGTATTGGTCGTCGGTTGTTTGTTGATTCGATTGTTAGTCGAACGTTTTGGTGTTGGTCAGCTGCGACCATAAAGGCAGTCATAGTTAAGATCCCAACTAATGATTCCTTTCATCTAAAAGTTCATTCAGGCCAATCTTGTGCTTAAGCCGATCTCAAAGTCAATTCAGGATAAGAATAACGAGTCCTGAAGATTGAAAAAGAAACCCACAAAATCACTTTGTAACTTGTTTACTTCTAAGTATTTACATTTAATTTTACTCCACAGTCGAGTACTTTCAGGCCCTATCTGTGGCCCATTTTCAAGAGATGTTTGGGTTGTCAGCCTGGGTCAAAGCCCAGCAGTCTTCTGGAACTTCTTCTCGTTGAGCTGTCATTTATGTGATGGCTGTTCTGGTTTCCTTGAGACTTGCTAATCCCCTATTGTCGCTCTGATATCCTGAGGTGATGGTCAATGGGATTAACCCTTGTGGTAGGGGAGTGGTCACCAAAAGTCTGTTGGGCAGAAAACCTAATCTCCAGGTCAGCAGGGTCAATCTTAGCTTCTTTTAATATCAAAGCTCAGCTTATGGGATCTTCTGAGGTAAAACCTTTGTTTCCTTCTATTACTTTAATCTGTCTGATGAGTGCTCCTTCTACTACCCTCCTGTGACTAATTTTATTGCTTTTGTATATAAGCCTACTGTTTTTGAAATCCATCCTATGGTCATGGTCATTTTCTCAACAATGCCTAGCTATAGCACTCCCCTGAGAGTTAAGCTGTACTGCTCTTCTATATTCTTGGATTCTAGTCCTTATTCCCCTACCTGATTCCCCCATATATTTTTCTCCACAATTGTTGCAATTTATTATGTATACCCCCGCTACATCATCTGTAACTAGTCCACCATTTGAATCAACAAGTTCATATAATTTATGCATTCATTAATGTACACAACACAATGCAATGTTTTAAGTGTTATTTAGAATATGATTGAAGTAACGTGGGTATCGTAGTATAAAACTTAGACTTCATCGATTAGGTTAGTGCATTTCAAATCATTAGGCTATACGATCTCTTACGAAATGCTCTACTTACTTCGAAAGAGTCTGAATAATGTTCATATTTTCATCGGTTCTGGTAAATAAAAAAAATTCTTAATTCTGTTCTGACAGGAACTTATCAATATGTATATATATATATATATATATAATAGATATATATTAATATATATGTATATATATATATATATATATATATATATATATATATATAATATATATATATATATATATATATATATATATATTATTATTAATATATATTAAAACTAGAATTTTTCCTATGGATCTCATTAAAACTTCGGGTTACTACACCAGCTAATGTCTCGCAGAGCATTTAGCAGTTGCTTTCTTCATTTATACTTTTCATAATCATTAGAAAGGTCAAAAGTAAACACATATAAACAAAATACCGACTGAAGTGAAGATCGTACAAGAAGAAAGCAAATTAAAAAAAAAAAAAGCTAATGACTGACTCTCCTATTTTACAGAAGCTACGATACTGACGAGAAAACACTAAAAGTTAATTATTAAATACAAGAAACAACTCATGGCTTGAGATTAAACTACGGCAGTTTTTCTCCAAAGTTGTTTATACTTAATTCAATACATACTATGGTGCATAGAACTTACAATGTTATTCTACTTAAAAATCTTATCCCTTATTTGTATTTGGCAAAATTCTATAGTTTCTTAAATAATAAGTTTTGTCCCTTATGGTCCGAAAAAAAAGTTACTAGAAACACTCAATCATAGCTTTCCTCAAATTAGGTTCCAATTTACTTTTACTGACCCTTTCACTATTAGATCACTATTGAAGGAGGCACCTACTCTTCCTATGGACCTTCGTTTGCGAGTCGTGTACTCATTTGCTAGTTCGCAGTGTGGTCTGCGATACGTGGAATCCGGTTCTCGCTAGCTCAGACAGATTTTGGAACACTGAAGTCCTTCTGTTAGAACTATCTTTCCTCTTTCAAAACCACGATTTTCAGCCATAAGGAAACACAGTTTGCCAGCTTATCATTCTTTCACTGGCCTGGATTTTAATGTATTGGCTTTTTCTTCAAATAGACTGGACCTTCTCTGGTTATTATTAAGGGGATGAAACCGGAACGGAACAATAACTAGCCTGGTATCCAACTAGCTATCGTGTGATTTCATAGTAGGTAAGCAAGTGGCTCATTTAAGTATGACCAGACGAGCGGGGCCTGATCGGCAGGCATGCATGTCATCCGGCTCATATACAGGACAAACCAGCGAAATGGCCGTGCACGTGTTAAACGAAATCACCAGTCAGTGCCCGGTGATCTGAGGCAAGTACTGGAGGTACGACACTGCCAGACTTTCGCTATCATAAGGAACCCATAAGATAAAAAATTAAAGGACTGTTTTATCATAAACCTTTTCAATTTAAGCATGACTTAGCATTTTGTACACAAGCAAACAAAGAAAAGCCAACGGATTAGGTAATAGGATCTTGAATAAATAAACAAATTAATGTGTATATGTATAAATACATATATACATATGCATGTATAACTAAATCGCAAAAATTTGGAACGTGATGAATATTATATAAATAAAAGGCAAAAGCCTTGAATTCAGGAGTATGTTTCTGTGACAGTTTCAGGTTGGAAATATAAGGAATCGAGGCATACATGAGTTTCTTTGGAACGTCAACAATCGGTGGTACTGGTTTCAGATATTTAGTTAAAAGTTTGTTGACTATTTTCTGAACTAATTCTTTAGGATGTGAATTTTGCTGAAAAAAAGATAGTAAAAATTCTATTTCCTTATGAAAAATGTCCCAACTCCAAGTGGACGAGAAGGATGGTCTTACGATAAGACCATCCTTCTCGTCCCCTAAGAACTAAAGTGGATATAGCGTTAAGTTGAAAACTTCTTTGGCAGGAGCTGTAAAAATTATTGGCTAGACCAGTATACAGCTGTCTATGGGAAAAAAACGTATACTGGTCTAGCCATTACACGAAAGGATCCACAGCACTTGCTGAAGAGAAGAGGAGAGTGTTTAGACGAAAAATTAAAATCCCCAGTCTACAAAGAGCGATGGAACATTAAAATATCTTGTTTCTACCTTAAAATGAAACCTCTCCAACTTTTGAGACAAAATGACTTGGAATTATAATCTTATAAAATCTTTCATGAGTCAGACTCATGCGCACGCGCACACGCAGTTAAAAACTCTTCTTTCGAGGTGATGAGGAAATGCTTACCAACGAGCCCAGCGGAACTTTCACAAGATGCAACGCCACGGCAATGATCATTACTACTCGGTTCGCTTTCTAGACTTCTACTGTTTATCATGAACCATGACAGGAACTTCCGAAGTCATCGACTAAGAATTCGTGAAATCAAAAACATCGACAACATATAATAATAATAATAATAATAATAATAATAATAATAATAATAACAGACCACGAAACAATTAAATAATTCAACATAAGATGGAGAAAACTATGAACGAACTTATCGGCCG
The DNA here is from genome assembly GCF_015104395.2 of Macrobrachium nipponense. Classification (NCBI taxonomy): domain Eukaryota; kingdom Metazoa; phylum Arthropoda; class Malacostraca; order Decapoda; family Palaemonidae; genus Macrobrachium; species Macrobrachium nipponense. The sequence goes on along the minus strand of NC_087215.1, from coordinate 48,176,337 downwards.
CGAGCCGAACGGCAGTGCTGACAACCATGGCGAGTTGGAACGCACACAGACACTTACACACACTGCTCAGCCCGGGCGAAAATTTCCCATTAAGATTCTCGGCTCCGTGACATGAAATTCAAACCCGTCAGGCGAAACTCGACCGGCCTTGGGGACAATGACGGACGGGCACAGCTTTTGTGAGATGTTTTCAGCCGCTTCCTCCTCCTCCTCCTCCTCCTCCGAGTTCATCCGTTGCAAGAAGACCACTTCATTCATTTGCCCATTCTCGCCGCTTGCAACGCCTTCTACGAGTGGATTTTTAAAGCACGTGAGAGCGAGAAGTATCTTGCCAGAGAGAAATAATAATGAAATCAGAGTGGATCTTTTGTGTTTGTCCGCTCCGGCTGGGGCTGGGGGGTGTAGGTAGGGGACCGGGAGGGTAGGGGAGTCATGACACACCCACATTCCTCCTGCAAACCTGTTTGTCCGCCTAGGGTGGGGCTGGGTAGGTAGATGGGCAGCGCTAGGTTCCAGCGCAGTGAAGCGCGTGCATCAAGCTCGTAATAATTACAATATTTTAATAATAAAAATATCTTTTATTTCAGCTCTTGGCCAAGGTTGCGCAATAATAATAATCATGTTATCGGAGTCATTTTTAAGGCTAGCTTTCCTCGTACTTCCCTCAACTAGAGGATTTTTATTGTGTTTTTGAAGAACTAGCGAGATACTACAGATTTAAATGCAGTGTCCAGGAAAACGTGATATTAATCAGAATGATATGAGGGTAACAATGGTAATGTTAAATAATAACCGCTGAAAGCACTGAAAATCCCAAACCATATTCCTTGTATTGTCAAGGAGTACTTTTTTCATCTATTGTATTCTACACAAACTGCTTTTACCATTATTATTATTATCATTGAGATATGCCGTTCATTGTTATTATTATTAGAAAATATCTAGGTGTAACAATATTTGTTGTCTTTGCCTTGTACTGCATCTGCCTTGACAATCTGAATAAGGCCCTTGAATTGAAATTACGGTTATTATTATATTATTATTATTATTATTATTATTATTATTATTATTATTATTATTATCATTCAAAAGGTTATGATTAACGATAGATGCACATGAAGGAAAAAACTCTGACGTGCTATCCTGGTTCTGTGTGTGTGTGTGTGTGTGTGTGTGTGTGTGTGAATCACTTTATTTCCTGTATTGCCGACAAGATCGTACAACAATAAACTCAGCAACTTGCCATTTCCTGACATCTCTTTTTCATGAGACTTTTGTTTTGTTTTTCTCTTACATGACAAACATCCTCCTCCTGGGACATTCCATACTAATGACTGCGTGGGATAATCATCTCGCCAATTAAGAAGCCTGAACGTCTCGCTAGAATTAACGAGAAGAAATACGATAACACAAAACTGAAGACAGAGCGAGTGAATGTCCTCAACAAAAATGTAAGGACGGACGACAAGCCCCGTCAAACATTTTTTTTTTCTTCGTAGTTCCAGTCTAAACATATTCAATACCCCGTAGTCTTAATATAAATTCATACACATTTACTTATATATATATCTATATATATATACATATATATATATCATATATATATATATATATATATTATATAATATATGCATATGTGTGTGTGTGTGTGTGTGCGCGTAGGAGAGAGGGAGAGAAGAACCAATTTCAGAAACTACTTTGAATAATATTTCTGAATTTCAGAGTCGACCGTTCCAAATAGCTTGGTTCCGGTATCTTTCTTTTTCTACTTTTATCAGAGACAATACTGTTAGCCTCAGAAAAGACTTGATACGATATTGAGATCATGCTTGTTGCAGATGTCTATCAGTCTTCCCAAATGCGAAATGAGGCCGAAGACAGCAATAAGAAAGACTGAACGGAGTGACGCAATGAGCAGAGTTGAAGGCTGACATGCAACAAAACTAGTCTTATCGATCAGCATCGTGGATGGCATCACGTGCTATTACTCCGTGACTCATATGCACAGGTAAAATACTACTCAGTGGTTCTGGACGCTTCTTTTGTAACTATAAAAGGCTGATTTGTTGATCATCCGAAACATCCCAAGAAATAATGACGAAATCAAAACACCGACGGCTCCTATACACGACAGATAGATTGAAACGGCGCAAGCAAAGTAAGATGGAGGTCACACCGAGGCCTTAGACCCAGTGAAGTGGGTAACTGTGTTGACAAAGAAAGAGGAACCCACCTATGGAGGTAACAGTCATTCGGCATACCTCAGATGTAACGGAAAGTCTTGAAAGAAAACATCGAAGTACAAGGCGAAATAAGACACCATAGGTACCACACACTTCTCTTCATCGCTGAACTCTTCGTTTATCATTTAGACGTGACACTGTGTGAAAGGTTATGAATTAAGCATGTACAATCTATTTAACTCAATAAATCATTCTATCGCACGGAACAATTTTTCCCTTTAGAACAAACAGAATCATAAATCATGGTTTTTCCCAGACTGCTTTAGGTTACAACTAAAGAATTACATGTGTATTTTCATGTCATTGCCATGGGACGCAATTAGTCCGTCATTTTTGCCGGTTTCAGAGGAATTTCTCACCTTCGATCTTTTACGTTACCTACAACGTAAATTTGAAAATACGGCACCTGGCGTATGGGTGCATTTTGAGTCTCCGTTTTAGCCTATAGCTGCAAAATAATTGTATGTTATTATTTTATTCATTTGTTATTATTTTTCGTCTAGCAATCATCGTAGCCGAATGGGTTTTTTATCGTTGGGGGTTCCAGGTTCCACCCTGCCTCCTTAGAGGTCCATCACTTTTCTTACTACGTTCGCTGTTTCTTGTAGCACACTCTCCTGCATGAGCCCTAGAGCTACTTCAGCATCTAATTTTTCCAGGTTCCTTTCCTGGGATCTTCGGATCGTTCCTAGTGTTCTTATAATTATAGGTAGAATCTCCATTGGCATATTCCATATCCTTATTTTCATTTTCAGGTCTTGATAGTTATCAATCTTCTCTCTTTTTCTCTTATCTACTCTACTCTGGTGTCCCAAGGTATTGTGACATCACTGAGTGATACTTTCTTCTTGATTTTGTCAAGCAATGTCATGTCTGGTCTACTGGCACATATCATGACCCTAACTGTTCTGTTACCATAGTCCAAGAGGATCTTTGCCTGATCGTTTTCTATTGCTCCCTCAGGTTGGTATTCGTACCACTTAAAACTGCAAGTTAGCTGGTGTTTCTTGCACAGGCCACAGTGGAGGTCTTTTGCTACTGAATCATGCCTCTTTTTGTACTGGTTCTGTGCAAGCGTCAGACATTCTCTTGCTATGTGGTTTATGGTCTCATTCTTCATATTGTGCTTTAAACATATCTGGTTCTTAGGGCCTGATATTATGCCGCTGTTAGCATTCCTTTTGTTTCCTTCTTTAGTTCTCCCCTCTGTAGCCACTGCCATGTTTCATCACTGGCCAGTTCTCTAGTCTGTCTCACATACTGTCCGTGCATTGGTTTGTTGTGCCCTCCCTCTTTCTGGTTGTCATTCTCCTGTCTGTATATTTCTGGGTCTTCGTCTACTTTCATCAGTCCTTCTTCCCATGCATTTCTTAAGCCATTCGTATTCACTGGTTTTCAGATAATGCCTCAGGGCTCTGCTCTCGATGTTGATGCAGTCCTCTATGCTTAGTAGCCCTCTCCCTCTTTCCTTTTGTGTTATGTATAGTCTGTCTGTATTTGTTCTCGGGTGTAGTGCTTTGCGTATTGTCATGTGTTTCCTAGTTTTCTGGTCTATGCTGCGGAATTCTGCCTTTGTCCATTCCACTACTCCTGCGCTGTATCTGAATACTGGCACTGCCCATGTTATTATGGGTTTCATCGTGTTTCCGGCGTTGAGTTTTGATTTGAATATCGCCTTAAGTCTCATATTATTATTATTATTACTAGCAACTGTTTGAGTGTAACTGTATATTATCATAACTTTTTGTCTCGTGTACCTGAACTTTGTGTATTGTAATGTATTTACTTTGTCTATGTTATATATTGCCCTGAGATGAAATAAAGGATATTATTATTATTATTATTATTATTATTATTATTATTATTATTATTATTATTATTATTATTATTATTATTAAGTGACCCATAACCAAAGGGCAGGCAGCAGCACCTTTTCCATAGCCTCTGACCCAATCACAAACCATACATATCCATATGGAACTTCAATTCTTCCATAGCAGTAAAGGAAAGGAATGCTGACAAGACAGACATTGACATACAGGTAGTCACCAAGGTCACTACACGAGACGCCCCAAATCAAAGGAAATGGAGTTCAGTCTCGAATTAAGATAGCGAGCTGATCCATAACATAAACTGTAATTTGAAAGCCACTTAAAATTATTCTTCCAATTCCTGCTTTTTCTCCATTCCGTCTTGAAACATGAACGAAAACTTCCTCTTGAATCTGGTTCGCGATCGAGCGTATGACTATCACGGATTTTTCGACTTGAACCAACAAATCTTAATGGCTGTATCCCACTTTGCCGAAAATACTATGTTTTACAGAGTCGTTGTGTCGCTTTCGATACAAATCGAAATGAGCGTTGGAGATTTTCAATCTCCCTCAAAATACCAGGATACACCATAATTATGCAACTAAAGTCAACGGTCTAACCATCATAGAATCTATAAACTGAAAAAGACTTTATCACCATTAAATACTCAGACTTCTTCAGTACAATTGCTAATAGTCCAGCACAGGCAACTGGTTTTCCTCACACTGTTTTTATGATTTAAGTTAATCGCTTTTTATTAGACTGGGTATTTGAAGATTTTGACGAACTTTTTTTGTGTGTCAGTCTGTGAATACGGTGTTTAGTTTTAAGTGATTTTATTATGAAAAGACTGACTCTCGTATCCCCAATGTCCACATCAGTGGGAGAGTGCGGGTGGGGGATCCCGTTGAGCACTTACTTCAGCAATAAGAAGAAAGACAAAAAGGGAGTATCGTTTCTGCTGGAAGGCAATGGAAAAAGAACTCATATCTCGAGCTCTATCTTGGGGGTGAGGACGATTTCATCTTGCATGAGGCTACGGAGCTGAATTCTAAATGACTATCCTGCAAAACTTAGAGAATATTTTCATTAAAAAAACAACAGATTTACGTTAAC
>NC_087215.1:48163664-48166164 GCF_015104395.2 Macrobrachium nipponense | reverse complement strand
TTTTATGTAGGTTTGGTATTCGTTGACCCTCTGCACATGAACACAAGAATCCCCTGGCAATCTAATTGGTGAGCACAAGGTTAGATTGCATATGTATTTACTAACAGGACCTCATTGAAACTGGATGGTATTTAGCGGAGATCCTTGACAATGAGGATTGTTGACCCAGGATAACCTGTAACGTTTTTTTTAATAAATATCTCCTCTAAATACCATCCAGTTTACATGATGTCCTGTTAGTAATTATATTAATGCACAGAACAGTTGTGTATGCGATAAAGCTAATATAAATATATATACATAAATATATATATATATATATATATATATATATATATATATGTGTGTGTTGTGTGTGTGTGTGTGTGTGTGTGTGTTGTGTGTGTGTTTCTGTCAACAAACTTATGCTATGATAAAATTCCCATCACTAAAATTGAAAATGCATAATCAACTTACTTTCAATTTCTTAATGCAACAAACACGTCGGCAGGCTGCTGCAATCCCAAAGGTAATATCTATAGGTGGTGACATTCAAGAAGTGTTTTGACAAGGTTCATTCTGATGTTTATGACCTTTCACTTTACTTCTTCATACCTTAAGTCAATAACAGAACCGAAGCCATTCACGTGAAATTCAAATAACGCGAGGAGGCTGTCTATGGAATTTCCAAGTTCGTGGATTTTCTACACAACAACGCACACACACACACACACCGCTTGTTATGACTGTCTGAAGGCCAAGATGTTATGACGCCTACTTCGCTCACAACTTTCTTTCCACTGACAAGCGACTGTCGCTAAGTAGAAATTATTCGATATACTATGAACGACACCCTTCAGGGTATTTCTGACCTGAATGACACTTTTCCGGCAGACAGACAGACAGACAGACAGAAATTCTTGAATTATATCATCCGCACTGCACTTGATCTCGGCGATATTCGGAGCGACTGAAGGGCGCTCAGGACCTTTTGAGCAATTTTCCCCAACATCAAACAAGACCGACCGACAGACAATGTAGAGGACGATGGGTGGAGGAAGCACACAAGGAGAAATGGGGGCGGGGGGGAGGGGGGGGGGAAATGAGGGAATGTCAGAGATATGGGCGGTGAGAATGGGCGTCAATGTTCAGTAGTTGTAGGTGGCGGAAAAAAGGGGGTGGGGAAAATAACTTGCAAAGGGTTTGTTGGAGAGGTATATGGCACGCCCGGCCCTACCCACTAGTGCCACCACACTGGCACCACTACCCTAACTATACCAAGGCGTGCCACAGTCTAATCGCCCACCTACATACCCCGCTGCTACTACTACTGCGACTACTACTACTACTACCATCCCCACCCACACCCATGCCTAAGTTCCCTTACCTACTCTCGACACCCATGCTGGGTCTCATCCAATCTCCGCTACTCTCTCTCTCTCTCTCTCTCTCTCTCTCTCTCTCTCTCTCTCTCTTGTTGGACAAAATTTAGCGAAAGATTAGACTGATGTCATCCCATAAGTCTCTGTTGTAACAAAATAACGCAAAATGTATAGACTGTTGTCACCCCATGAGTCTCTGTTGTATCAAAATAACGCAAAAGGTAGCGCTTTATTTTACAATAATCACTAAACATAATGACAAATCTTCTTCCCAGCAAGTTACTCGACTAGAGGTACTACAGTTTTACAGTAGCATTTACTCGCTCTCAAGAGCATTTATGAATGCGTTCGCTACTCAAGCAAACAAGACTCGACACACTTCCCCAAAAACCGCCAAACAGTCCATCTCCATTCGGGCATTCTGTTGATGAAAGATCTGGTTGGAGGAACTAAGTATTCATATGGAATCTAGATTTCAGAGTTGAAAGGATCTCTAAAGAAACACGTTACCTACCAATGGACTGGTGAACCTTTGTCTCTTGAAACAGCATTGTGGTTTAAATGTTTATTTTATAACCATTTTAAACCTATAACCATAAAACAATTACTTCAACTAAACTATAATAACAGGAGACAAAATACTTTTCAGTCACAATCTAAACGGTATTTTTTAACCTTTGAAGACGACTGTGCAAATTAATTACCCGAGAACTATTTGAAAATCATGTTTTTCTTTTAATCTTGACGCAGATTCCTAGCGCGAAATATAACAGCAACCCAGAAATATTATCCTACCTAAACGCCCTGTAGGTGATATCATGCACTGGCCAAAGGGTCACAACTGAATACAAGAATTCGACTACTGGTAATGTATACGACAACGTGAACTGGTGATTTCTGAAGAGGTTTTGTATTGATACAGCATTACTCTATCAGCCTTACAAAGGCTGCAGTATTTTTTTCAATGGTGAGATCGTAGGCTTAGAAAACCTCATGAAATACTAGCCAAAAATTTTGTACAAGTAACTTCAAGTAATATACTGAAAGTCTCCAAAATCCACCACAGTACCACTAGACTTAAGTAACATGAGCCTCAAAGCAGCTTACCTTCTATGCCACTGTACCCTAAGTGTGCGTGA
>NC_087215.1:48081164-48161164 GCF_015104395.2 Macrobrachium nipponense | reverse complement strand
AGCGCGACACAACATGCCATCAAAAGAGCGGCGTTTGTTTCGTCTTCACCAGATTTAATTGGGAAGATATTCTTTCAATACAGGCTGGAGACTTTGTGCAATGCAAGGCCACACATGAAGTTAAACAATAAACTAGACTCGGACTGACCATTTCCATCTAATATATTCCTTAAATTATGCCAAAATTCAGGTACTTCCTGAGAAAACATGGGATGCACTGTCTCCTTGGCCCAAATAAGTGCCGTCCATTTTTCCTGTAAGTCATCAAGCTGATGCTCAGACACTAAAGAAGAAAAGTTCAGGGCAATTTTAATGATGGACTTTTCTGTCTTTCAGTACTTATTCTTCCTTTGGCTCCATGTTGTGCACCACAGCAATGACACTGTCTTCTTCTAAAGGAAACCTCTTGCATACCTGACAAGAAAGTTGTGACAAGAACGCTAAGCAGCTGTCTGACCGAAACCGGCTTTCATTTTTCCTCATATTGTCTGTTCCAGGACTTTCTTTACATCATTTTCAAGAATTCGGAGATTTTCACATTTTTATTTCGAGCTTTCAAGCTTTGAGTTAGTTTTCTATGATTTTGAAAGATTTTTCAAGCGCTGGTAGCAAGCAGGGGACAACATATGGTAAATTCAGGTTAACGCGCTTATGATATAAATTTCAGCCGCTCTTTTGATGTAAAAAGAAAAAAAATCGTTTTCGTGAAAAACGCGACGCCCTTATAACATGGGATCCGCGCTTTCCTTAAACGCCTTTTGAATTACTCTGCATTGAAAACCCTTATCAAGGTTCTCTTGCAAATGGTATGTCATTTCCAAAAGACCATACCAGGTACCTACTTAAAAAAAAAAAAAAAAAAAAAAAAAAAAAAAAGTTTATTTCAGGCCCGTGTCTAATTGATTTTTGTCGATAAAATCTTACCAAACCTTCAGATATGGATCGTATTTTGGAAATAGCTATTTGAAGCCACAGCCTAATTGGCAAAAATAGGAAGCGATGTCTAATGTTGATAATTAAGACGCTTACCAGAGTAAATCAAAGAAATTTAAAGGGAAACTTAGCTAAATTTAGTAAGCACCCGGAGGGAGCCTAGTTATGACATCAGCCATAATAGCTGGGTTCTCAGTAGTATAATAATGATCATAGAAACACAAATATTTGATCCTCTTATACAATACGTATTAAAGGAAGGCTAAGCAAATCATTGTTGAGAATAACGATAATAATACGAATCTGGTATACGTATGGTATACATATGGCAATTATAGCAAATGAATTTAGTATATATACTTATGGCAAGACTATAGCAAAAGAATTTGGTAAATATATATATGGCAACTTACTATTTTCATTGTACAATTTTACGCTGAGTATAGCAATACATAGCAATTATAACGATCAGTTATAAATGACTATCAGTTATTTATACAAAGCCTTTGGAATTGGTGAAATACAACAGCATTGACATGAAAATACGATCATTTAGAGTTGTTTGGTACGATATTTTGGCCCGATATACATGGTAACCTTGCATAACAGTAAACACAGACGACGACAGGGCGAGGGCAGCCGATCACTCATAGGTCAAAGTCAGGTTTTACGTGACTGCTGCTTCACCTATGGCAAGCCTAGCAAATTGTCCTCGTGGCTGCAAAGCTGTTTTCATGTTGCGTGTTTTTGCAGCATGCAACAAAGAAGAGAATCGTATACGTCATAAGCTCAATATTAAAAATTAAGTGGTTAATAAGGCGATATACAAGCACCAAACGATTCAGATAAGGACAGAGGTGACCTTTATAAGGATAATACTCGTATGTCGAGTTTGGAAAAGAGAGATACACAAATATTTTGTTTATCTCAAGGTCTTTTTAACTTTTCACACAAAGAATGAACAATGGCTGAATTTTCTTGACTGATAAACTATCTCACGGACTAGCTGCAACGACCATTTTACCAGCTTACCTTTTCTACTGACCGCCTTATACAAACACACACACAAGCGCACACACTATATATATAGATATATATATATATATATATATATATATATATATATATATAATTTCATTTACGTATTATGTGTATGTGCATTTATGTATGTAGCATATATATATATATATATATATATATATATATATGTGTGTGTGTGGTGTGGGTGTGTAGTGTGTGTGTGGTTGTGTGTGGGAGTTGGTGTGTGTGTTTGGTGTGTGTGTACGTATACGGGACAATAATAATGTATTTATGCATATTCTATCATCCTCTTTCCCGATGTCGAATTATGAATAATAGCAATAATGATGATTAGCATAAATAACAAGAATAATGATAATAACTGTGGTTAACAACACTGTGATTATTATCGTTATGATGATATCATCATTAGTACTTTACATGGCCGAGTGCATAGGAAAATCAAAGTCCGTTATAAAATGAAGTGTTTTCATTGGCTAAATACCGGCCTTACCCACAAAGGCCCTGCAACCTTGAGGTGTCAGAACGATACTTGACGTGTCCTTGAAACTCAAGGGTAACAATGGTTTTTGCAGAGAATAAGACTTGGTGCATATTGTTCCATGGAACCGTATTACAAAATTAATATTCTCATTTGATGCCCATTCCCTTATTGTACTCTACTTAGGTGTTTGAGAAAGTAAAACAATATAATAATTCCATAAACTTATATTACTAATATTGCCAACATCTGAGTCTTCATTCATAAAGTACATATGGGTGGGGTGACGAGTAAAGTACGTCATACTACGTTCAGTATCAATAAGTGGGAGGGCCTTCAGTAATGACGTTTACCTCTATCTAAGAGCCTGCTAGATTTAGCAAAGTTTCCTTGAACTTTCTTTCTTTGTTTTGTTTGTATGGTGTTTTTACGTTGCATGGAACCAGTGGTTATTCAGCAACGGGACCTACGGCTTTACGTGACTTCCGAACCACGTCGAGAGTGAACTTCTATCACCAGAAATACACATCTCTGACCCCTCAATGGAATGGTCGAGAATCGAACTCGCGGCCACCGAGGCGCTTTAACTTTCTTTTATTTACACTGATAAGCGCCTTAACTATCAACCTTAGACATCAACTGCTACCTATATGCATACTGACTATCAGCTGACCCTATTTTAGATTCCACTTACTTACATAGTGGCTTGAAAATAAGTTCTTCCGCAACTTTGAAGAGCACAAAGAGAACAGAAATTTGCCTGTAGTTAGCGCAGTCTGCAGACATGCCACCCTTTGGAACAGGCTCTGATTACTAAGCTTGAGTTCATCCATAAAGATACTATATACGTCGACATAAAAATTGACGGAATCTACTGATCTTGGGTGACAACACACAAAGGGAAGAAACCACCAGGATCTTCACCACATCAATCAAGATTATCCAGAATTTTCTTAACATCCCCGGAGACTTGGAGTGAAATGTACATTTTGTAAGAAAAGGTTCGGGATGACAAGTATAAAAGAGAGGAACATCCTCAGCGGACTGCTTAGTTTCTAAAGCTTGATGAAGCAGTTCAGTTTCTTCCGTAGGGCTAGTCACCAATCTACCATCATCTGTTTATAGTGGAGGAATGGAAGGTGGCCCTGACCCAGATAAATGATGCCAGTTTGATCCAGTAATTCCTTCAAGTTTCCTCTTCAAGGGATTATTGTAATTTCCTTCAGCAATATGATAAGTTCAACGAACAGCACGGCGAGACTCAAAATAATTGCTGTAATTTTCATGTGAACTATTTCGTCTCCATGTGTTGAATTTGGTCTGTTTATCATGGTGATCTCTTCTACGAGTACTACATGTACCATCAAACCATGGCTGATCATTTGTCCTGAATTTGACGACCTTACTAAAATAGCCGTCAGAATTTCATTCAATTTCTTCTTGGGATCTGGATCTGATATAGCATCTGAAATGTTAAGTGCCTCCAGTATTCAACGACCTATTTTTCTTTAGAATTCTGCTGATAAATAAAACTAGTCATAAAACTAGAGGCTGAGGAAATTATGAGACAGAAAACAGCCAACTCCAGAAATTCAGGGGAAAAAATCTTGTACTAAAACACAATGAAAGGAGTGGATGATTAAGGAGAGAAAAAAAAAACTAAATATAGGAACAAAAGAAGTTGCTACGGATACAATTATAGCCAAGGCCGTGTGCCTAGGCCTAACACCAACAGCAGCAAAGCCAAATAGACATCATCTGGAAGTCAAAGTGCCTACAAAATTTATCTTTGCAAGGTAAAATCATACATAAAATTTTCACTAAGAATATTCATATCTTAAAATACGGAAACAATAAGGATCCTCGCTTCAAGTGTTTTGTATAATGAGAGTCGAGAGTATTTAGCGTAAAAGTCCTCAATATACATGATAACCTTCGGATAGGATATGTATGTTCAACATATAAAGTACAAGAGTGTTGAAAATACTGACACACCATTAAAGTAGTTTAAACTTCCCCACACCCACCCCCTCCACTCTCTCCTCTCTCTCTCTCTCTCTCTCTCTCTCTCTCTCTCTTGAGAGTAAACAACTGACAAAATCACTAAAGAGCCTTCACGAACTTTCTTTCCAAATTTCACATTTCTTCCATAGAGGAAGAGCCAAGTAAAATTATATATATATATATATATATACATATATATATATATATATATATATATATATATATATTATATATCGTTTTGTTTTAAAGAATGTAAATGTTCCCTCAAAAGTCTACTAGATTCACATTGATATCAGGATGAAAATTAAAATCCAAAATAATACTTTTCTCATTTTTTCTAATTGTAATACCATTATTTCCTCGAGATAAATCAGCCAAATGACTCGACCTTCTTAGGTTGTTGGCTGTTGGGTTATCAGACCCTCTATCTAAATACGAAGCCTTTATTAGTCGCGGTTCGGAAGCAAAGATTAAAGTTGTGCACAGACTTCAAAGATAGGTACTTATTTCAGAACGTTATTACGGCATGTTACAGATTATACGCTAATTGTGTAAGTCTCTCTCCTCTCTCTCTCTCTCTCTCTCTTCGTCTCTCCTCTCTCTTCTCTCTCTCTCTATATATATATATAGTATATATATATAATATATATATATATATATATATATATATATAAATATATCATGAGCAGTTTAGTCATTTTAAAAGTCATTGGACTTTGTCTGTCTTAATTTTTTTCCCAGCAATCTGAAAACTGTCCAAGATGGATCATCTCAATTTCTCCAAAGCCCATGCCGGATAAAGTCGAAATCTAAAGGACCACGCAGACAGAAGCCTTGAATACAATATTATACCATTCTTTGCGAACAACCAAACCAAAGATAAAACTTTCATTGATGAGGGTTCTCGTTTTATTTATATTCCTTCCTAATGTCGTTGGCGTTTAAATCATATAAACATACTGGTGTGGTATATAACTAAGTAAAATACCTTTCCAGATGATCCACGTCAACACAATCTAACCATACCTGCGGGCGTTGTCCTTCACATTGCAAACTCGCTGCATATCATCCTCCTTCATCAAGGCCCCCCACTTCTAAGACATTAGGAAAGTTATAAAGAAAATGAATTCAAAATCACTCGGGGTTTCTTCAAGATTATCAGTGAAGGCAACATGACGACACGGCTTCAAGCAAACTAACTGTCCTCATGTGAAGTAAGTCAACTCCCGTCAAATCCAAGCTGAAGAAAGGCACTCAGTGCAGGGCCCACAAGTACATGCTGAAGAACCACATCAATCTCTGCAATGCAACGCCGCATTTCAGCCGAGGTCTAGCCACCGCTGGCAGGGCGACAAGAAAATCCAAAAGGAGCACCCGATTATTCCCTCCCTATCACAAAGAGGTCGCAACTATTGACTTTATTTTTCCGAGGGTTCATTTTCGGTGATGAGACGCCCTTTGTGTAAGAGGGTCGTATCCTTCATCGCCACCCTGCCCACGGACCAAAACAGCGGCAAAAAAAAAAAAAATCCCCAACAAAAAACGACATTAGCCCAGCAATTTTTCGAGCGCCACCGGGTGTCAGTCTGCCGTTTCCCTTCACGGAAGCTGCCTCAACCATAGCACCCACCTCCCTCCCTCCCTCCCTCTCTCCCTTCTCCTAGACATCCCCCGACTTGGCAACAACGCCCGTATAACACAACGCAATACATTCAGGCTCTTTCGAATTCTGAAATGAGAGCAATTGCATAAAGTGTATTCGAATATCTGTTAGTCAAATTCTGAAATGAGAGCAATTGCATAAGTGTAATCGAATATCTGTTAGTCAGTCTCCTCGTAACTGCTTTTTCATGGTTATGCAACCTGAATACCTCCTGCAAAACAGGTGATCTCATTCTTTAAATTCGTAGTAAATCAGTTTTATCATGCTGTCAAAATTTTGCATGACTCATTTTCCAAAAAGACTTCAAAAGCATAAGCTCTCGTCTTAAAAAGCCAATATCTAAAAGTCGTAATCTCTCTAAACTACGATTCTTCCCTTTCTTGAAATTAATTTTTCACAAAGTTAGTTCCTCTATTGACAAACCTTTTAATGGATCATAATGCTTCCACATAGATCTGTCACGAGGCGTGGCGAGGGACATTGTAAAAACGTTAGGTCATTTAAAGAGCTTTCCGTTCTAGATGAATAATTATAAGGCTACACTATTGGCCTCAGAAGAGAGAGAGAGAGAGAGAGAGAGAGAGAGAGAGAGAGAGAGAGAGAGAGAGATGCAATTACATACGTTTAGTCGTATTAACAAAACGTTTGTTGCATTCACACACACACACACACACACACACACACACACACAGAGAGAGAGAGAGAGAGAGAGAGAGAGAGAGAGAGAGAGCTGCAATTACATACGTTTACTCGTATTAACAAAACGTTTGTTGCATTCACACACACGCACACACACACACACACACAGATGCAATTCTCACCCTGAAAATTTTCATGCCTTTATGTCATTCAAAAACACTGGGTGGGAATGATCTCAAAATGTAAATGTGCAAGAACTGAAGACGAAAGAAGCTACTGTTGAAATAGTGGTCACAGATGATATCTGAACAGAATATGTACAGACAGTCTTAATTATGACTACACTGAAGTGCTTCATTAATGCCTTAATCTGAATAGGTATTAGAAACTGAGCTTCATAAGCCCATTAGGTATGGTTGTATAAGGTGACCTCTCTCTCCACAACCACAACCCCTCCCCTCCCCCCTACCACGCCCCACAAAAAAAGAAAAAAAAAAAAAAAAACCGCTCGGAGTCGAAGGTGTCTGGGTGGATGTACGGGATTTTGAATGAGAGCTCAAGCGCTAGGGCCAAGTCGGTTGTTCAGAGCAGTGGAGCTGACTGCAGTTCTCCAGAAGACAGCGTTACCAGTGCCAAAGGGACTGTAGAGTGGGAGCCTGGCATGTCTCACAACTTTCACCATGTTTCCATTCCTGATTTCAGCTGAGACTAGCAACCACCTATAATAATTGTATCACCTCAGTCCTGCACTATTTTCTAGGGCAAGGACCATACCGCTAGACTAGAGGGTTCCAGACCTTAAGAGACAACAGGCAAGATAATACTGAGTTCACTAAAAACAACATTCACAACAATTATGTGATGATTATGTGCTAATCTCTATATTTATTTACTTATTGATATTTTCGTTATCTTGTATGTACAGTTTCCTCTATGCATGCAATGCATGTTCGTAACCTCTGGACAGGTTCCCTCATAATTCATGCACACCATAATACACTATACAAGAACCTGCCTGCACATACATAACACTCAGTAACGTATGACCCGAAAGCTAAAGGACCCGAATAACCAACAGCATCATTGTCATCCATCCTACCAGTGGCATCAACGCCAAAGACAATAATACCCGGCCAGAGAAAAATAGCTGATGTCAGACCTAGTCACTAATAGCATTTACGGGAAAGTGATAAACCCCGAAGACTAATAGCCCCCGCGACTATCGTCATATGGCATAACAGATCTAAAAATGTGGCCCTTTTCCTCAAGACTCCAGTCTGACTAGAAGACTTTTGGTTAGCTTTCCTCAGTTTGTTTATACAAGGGTATATATATATATATATATATATATATATATATTATATATACATACAGATATATTCAAGTATATACATCTATATATATATATATATATATATATATATATATATAGTACATACATATATACATATGAAAGACCAAACCGATCCTTCTAATTAGAAGGATCGGTTTGGTCATTTTGTTTTTAACTACCGATCTTTAAGTTAGATTTTGAGGTGTTGGAGACTTGGCTTGTTGTAGTAAGAATGGACTTGTAAGATTGGTTTGTTGTTACTTTTCTAGTTATTATTTTGCTTTTAAGGGATTTTCGTCCTTTTCTTATGAAAAGTTTTCTTTTGTACAAAAATCCTCTTACTATGTTCACTGTACCTTGAAAATGTGTAGCAATTACACGAAAGTACTTGGTACTTAGTTTTTCATTTTTTCCTCCTTGTGGCGAATCTGCAATCTGATTTCACGCGAAGGTTTTGTGATTCCTCTAAATATAAAAATGTATATACATAGAATATATAAATATAAACTATGCATACATACATATATATATATATATATATATATATTATATATATATACATACTATATATATATTATATATATATATATATATATATATATATATATATATATATATATATATATATCCAAGGTCAGCCATACTCGTGCCTTGACTCGAAGGAAACGAAAAGAAGAGATGCTGGAAAAATTAAAAGTCCAAAAGACCAGCGTCTCGAAAATGGAAGGCCATAAGTGTCAGCAAAACCACAACACACAAAAAAAGCAAAAGCAATAAGGTTGACATATTTGATATTAAACATACACAGAATGAAATATGGGAAGAGCCGGCCGAACGGGTGTTACGAGCTCAACGGAACCAAAGTACGTATATAGAATAAGGGAAGGGATATATACCTTGAACGGAACAGCCCCTGAAAGTGTCTACTGATGAAGAGTCAGTCAAGTCCTTAAATCGAAAAGGGACCAAGAGAAGAGTTGGGTTGGGGGAGGGGTCATTCATCATACAAATTGCCTTCGATTCAATCCAACCCCTAGCATGTGATGATCAAAATTTAAACATTAAACATATCAGTAATATTCCCAGAAGTGACTCATACGAAGGCTAAAGTTCAACTCAACAACATGAGGGACCTTGATCTTGTGATGAATGCGCGGCAGGATAACATGGCCTCAAATATTTCAATTCATACCAAAATAAATATCACACGATAGCGGCCAATTACCGTGAATTTGTAAAATCTTTCTGCAAAAACGAAAGTTACTTAATTAAAGGAAGAATGATTATACCAAAGCCTTTGAAGCACCTTGGAATTAGGTCTACAAAAACATTAAACGCACGTGATGTTTTTCTATACGATTCATCTAAGCCCTGAGCCAGCGAAAAAACCCCTAGTTCATTGACTAAAGACTGACTGCCTCTAAACTATCACCTTGCCTTCTGAAAAAGCTCTGCCACACGACAGCTCTTTTAGCAATTCAGCAGTAAGTTACTGACACTCCATTTTATAAGTTTCTAGGAAAAAGATCAACGTTTCTATCACAAATAATTGGCTGCAAGAATTTAGAGATTTTCAGGTGCTGCGATATTTTTAAAAATAATATCTATGATTGTGAAGGAATCGTCTAGTACCCATATACTAACACTTTCTATAACGTTTCCGTATGTAACAATGAAATTTCTCCAGAGCTCTATGAGTCTTCTTTACAATCTTCATATTATACTAATTCATTTTACTTGCGACTTTTAACGCCCATTATACCGGCACGCGAGACATTCTGTAATGAATAGATCTTACTTTGTTGGCATTCACCTTCACAGTAATAAAATGTTTATCTTCTTTGTCTTCCATCTCTTATCACTCGTGTGTGTGTTTGTGTATGCGTGTGTATAAGATGAGCACCCTTCCCATGCGGCGAAGGGTCCCCATCATAATCCAGTTAAGCACCACTTTTCAATATCGAGAACCGTGTCGCGCAGCGGCCCATCAAAAATGCGCATCCCTTTTTCATAATCAATTTGTCGTTCTAAATATCACGGAGGCTGGTTCGTAAAGCAAAAACACAACTTGCTCTAAATTTGATAGACGTACGAGACGTCGCTTAAGACTAACCGCATAATCAGCCAGTTAATTTCGAGGGCACTCAAGGAATTTTGGAATTAAACTGCGATTCGGTTCGGGGAGAAAAACACGAGAGAATCCCCGAACTCGACTCTGAGAGGAGGGCTGCCTGCTGGCTTAGACTCGGCGAGAGATTATAAACATATATAACTTTGGGAAGTCTGGAAACTTAACAATAAGGTGCGCGCTTTCAAGGGAACTCCTTTCTCTCTCGCGAATATTCAGCCACAAGCAAATATAACGTAAATGAACATAGAAAAAAGAATGTTTGTTTACTTCATTTTAAGGGAGCTGCGTACTTACCAAACAAATATATATATATATATATATATATATATATATATATATATATATATATATATTAATCTAAATGTTCCCACCATGTGGTAGGGGTGTAAGAATATTACACCGTAGGTCCTGCGTGTCGTAAAAGGAGACTAAAAGGACAGCTGCTGCCTTGCAGTCGTGCTTTCCTAGCAAAAGGTTTGGCCCACTGCCAATAACTGGAAACTGCTCCTTGCAGTCTTTACTGTTTAAGTAAAAGTTGGGGGGTTTGACTGGCCCAAAACCGGTCAAAACGTGGGGAAAACTTGTTTGCTTTGGCCCCCAGTCTTATGTTTAGCCAAAAGGCTAGGCCCACCACCAATAACTGTGGAAACTGCTGGCTTGCAGTCTTACTGTTTAGTAAAAGGCTAGGCCCACCGTCAATAACTGTGAAAACTGCTGCTTTGCAGTCTTACTGTTTAGTAAAAGGATAGGCCCACCGCCAATAACTGTAGAGACTGCTGGCTTGCAGTCTTACCATTTAGTAAAAAGCTAGGCCCACCACCAATAACTGTGGAAACAGCTGCCTTGCAGTCGTACTTTTTTTAGTAAGAGGCTAGGCCAATCATCAATAACTGTGAAAACTGCTGCCTTGCAGTCTTACTATTTGGTAAAAGGCTAGGCCCACCAACAATAACTGTGGAAACTGCTGGTTTGTAGACGTACTTTTTTAGTAAAAGGCTAGGACCACTGTCAATAATTGTAGAGACTGCTGTTTTGCAGCCTTACTGTTTAGTAAAAGGCTAGGCCCACAGTCAATAACTTTGAAAACTGCTGCCTTGCAGTCTTACTGTTTAGTAAAAGGCTAGGCTCACCGTCAATAACTGTGAAAACTGCTGCCTTGCAGTCTTACTGTTTAGTAAAATGCTAGGCCCACTGCCAATGACTGTGGAAACTGCTGCCTTGCAGTCGTACTTTTTTTAGTAAAAGGCTAGGGCCACCGCCAATAACTGAAAACTGCTGCCTTGCAGTCTTACTGTTTAGTAAAAGGCTAGGCCCACTGCCAATAACTGAAGAAACTGCTGCCTTGCAGCTTACTGTTTAGTAAAAGGCTAGGCCCACCGCCAATAACCGCCAACAACTGTGGTTGATGACAGCAACGGCATGCGGCCCTAAAAACCCTTTAGCCAAATAATAAACCATACCTGATGTTGTAAGGAAAGGCGCATCAGGCAACCGACCCCTTAGGGTAGGGATAACGGTGGGAAAGAAGATTAATCTACATGTTCGTATCCCATCTGACCAAGGTAGTCTCATGCACTCGGAACGTTAATAGCTGAGTGAAAATTGCAACTGATTGTCTATTTCGGTCAGAGGAGGTCGTTTTACCGTGTAATACACGAGACTGAAATGATCATAAATCTATCCACGTGCGTCGAAGTCAACCGTCTTAAAGATTCGTAGATTACTCTCATACACCTGCGCTATTTTTGAAGTGCATGTCTTTCATTTGTCACTTTGAGCGCTGATGTCTGACGTTTGCATAATGTAAATGCAAGTATTTTTGCCAGAATTGGTTAATTTTTAATTTATTACAGGTCGATTAATTCTCTCTCTCTCTCTCTCTCTCTCTCTCTCTCTCTCTCTCGATATACACATATCTTAACAAATTATTTTATTTTAACGTGATGATGACTTCAATTTCTTTCAAAGATTAGTCCGGATTCTAAGAGCAATCATCATGTCCTAGAGTTAGTGATTTTCCCTCTGATTTTTAACTTTTTCCGACTCTAGAATGTTCACGTTTAAATATATATAATATATATATATATATATATACTACATATACATATATATATATATATATATTATATACACATATATATCTGTATGTATGTATGTATGTATAACATATATAAAGTCTGAAGGAATATATATTAATATGCTAGTGGAAATGACCCCACAGAAAATGACTTTCAAGAAAGTAGCCTCCTGCACTACTAACGGTAACTTCGAAATAAGCAAGACAATTAAATGCCCATCTCTTCCTAATAATAATATGGTAAGGATCAAAGTCTGATCAAAGGTTAACGACAGAATTAAGTAATAACACTAATTTTCATGCCTTCAATAATGCCAGTTTACAAATGCGCACGTACATGACATAACTTTGCTTACAAACATTTCCATAGGAAACAAGACAACTGAATCTGAGACCTGTTCACGCTGACCTTATCACTACATTGTCCAATGAAGACACTGCCCCTGGGGACGTGCCCTAGGGACAATATACAAATAAATCTTGACGCAAACTTCATCATTCGGTCGGAAGTCCCGACACCGACGCCTGGGACAATAAAAATTCATTACTACGCTCATTCTGTAACTCCCAAATTAGTGAAGGAGACTCCGTACAAAAAACTTCCATATTTCTAGAGAGAGAGAGAGAGAGAGACGAGAGAGAGAGAGAGAGAAGAATTAACACTGTACAATTTCTGCAACAGCAATACCAAAACTTATGGCCGTCTCATTACCCACATTTCTGCGAGTTGGAGGAGTATTCTCTGTCTCTGTCTCTCTCTGTAGCCTGCTTATCCCGGCATGCATGGCTGCACGCTCTCCAATTCCAGTACTACCGATTTTTTCCCCCGGTTCTTCTGGTCCTCCTAATACTTTTCTTGTGACAAACGCTCTCGAACCCGATTCCGTCGAGAGAGAGAGAGAGACAGACAGACAGAGACAGAGACGAGGTCCCTGTATAATTCATTTAAGATTAAAGAGACGCCTGAGAACATATTCCTTACTCGACATTCGTCACGTGATTAATGATGGCACTGGGCGGAATGGAACGCGTAGGAAGGAGAGGGGAGCAGGGGTCGGGGGTGGGAGTGGGTGGGCAAAGGTGGGACGGGACCAGAGGAAAGAATGGGGTGTTACCAAGGAAGTCGTAGAGGGGGAGGAGGGCGGAATGGGGGTAGATACATCAGGAGCAGCAGTAGCAGCACTGTTCAAAATAAGCCAAGTACGAGATATGCAGAGATATATATACATATGTGGAGCGGATAGCACATGGAGTTCCAGCGCATCAAAAATAAATAACTCAATCAATCAATAAAAGTATTAGTATGTTACTGAAAGTAGACATTATTTGGATAAGTTGAAATTAATCCACCCATGTGCATGTCATAACGTGCTTAAGAGGAAATTAATTCCTCGTTGGACAAGTGGGTTACATGGTCGCCTACCAATTCGGGAGTCGCAAGTTCGATTCTCTGCTCTGCCAACGTGGAATCAAAGGAATTTACTTTTGGTGATTAGAAATTCATTTCTAGAAATAATGTAGTTCGGATCCCACGATGAGCTGTAGGTTCCGTTACTAGGTAACCAATTAGTTCCTAGCCACGTAAAAATATCCAATCCTTCGGGCCAGCCCTAGGAGAGCTGTTAAGCAGCTCAGTGGTTTGGTTAAACTAAGATATACTTAGCTTTTATGACGAAATCATGAAGAAGCTGACTACACTTGATAACAGGCATTTTTCTCATTAATATAGCTACACGGTGTGCCGTCCAATAAAATAACCAAGTACAAAATCAGAATCCCATTCATGTCTAGAAATAGGCCTGTACTGAAGTAGTCATCTTTTTTTTCATGGTTTATTACTGGCTACACACATGTCTTTCATTAAAAAAACAGTCATTTCTGGGAAACACGGAAGTGGCATTGCCAAAGTCTGCACCTGAACCTGTAGTGAAACAGTTAAATATCATCATTCATTAACACAGTTCTACAACATTCAAATGAAAAACACGACACTAACAAGGATGAAATCCTTCCCCATTGGCTATCAGATCTTTTGACGCCAAGGAGATTAACATGCTAATTATGTTTATATTACCTGTGTGCTCTTTCGTCTGCCCTACGAAACATGAGTATAATTGTCAAAACTTTTAAACTCAATTTTAATTTGCGATGCAAAATTAATGGAGAACCTTAGAAAAATACCTGAATGACGGCTGTCTGTCTAGACTGTAACTGACCTACGTAGCAAATTTCAGGAAAGCAACTGTAATGAAAACTTCAAGCAGATACAGGTGTCTGCGTGTGCGTGTCCGCGGGGCTTTTCACCACTATGCTGTAGCTCCATCGAAACCCCGTGACACTTTTATGCAGAATCAGTCACTCCTATCGCGGGGCTTTTCACCACTATGCCGTAGCTCCAGCGAAACCCCGAGACAATTTTATACCGAATCAGTCAACATACAAACTTTTAACCGTCGAAACTCATAACAGAAGTCGTACACAAAACAGATTTCAAGTCTCTATAGGGGTATATCCCTGAGGAAGCCTTCAATTTGCATTCGTGCTGCTAAATACGCAAAATATTCTAACACATCATGACACAACAAAGATGTAACGGTATTTCTTTGTGGTATTAGGTGACTGTCTCTCTCAGCAGTTATTAAAAGATACAGCTTGGTAGAAAATCAAAGCTTTTATTCAACAATGAAAATGGAATAACTATTAAATATTTGGCAAATCTCGTCAATATACAAGGTAAGTTGGATGCCTGCTATGCAATAAGACCCTAAAGGGCCCATGATGACAGATCTTGGAGTTTCTTCATTACTACAGACGAAAAGGTAAACATATATATATAATATATATATATAATATATATATATATATATACATATTATAATATAGTAAATATAGTATTAATATATATTATATATAGTATATATATATATATATATATATTATATATAGTGAATTAAGCTACAAATGTCCTTTAATCTACCTCGGAGTTCTTGGTTCCGTGGTTCGAGCCCATGAACCGACGAATTTCTTATCAACGAAAAACTTCTCCTTCGGTTACTATATATGAAAATATATTAATTCCGACGCAGAGCGAATTAAATATCAAAGGAAATTTGGAGTTTAATGCATGTATATGAATCACAGTGATGTGATAAAATTCATATATATACATATATATATATATATATCTATATATATATATATATATATATATATATATATATATATATATATATATAGTCTCAGTAATTGGCAGGCTGCTTGGAAATCTTAGCTTAATGACAAATAAATTTGCCGAGACTAGTAAGACAATAAAATGAATTGTCTTACTAGAATAAAACGAACAGCACATACAAACTGAAAAATCAAACAAAATTACGAAAAAAACTAAAACAAACGCAAAACATATAAAAATAAAAATAAGATGAAGTTAAACAAACTACCACACCCAAAGTAAAATGGCTAACGACCAACTTGTGTACTTACTATGAAATTACACGATAGCTAGTTGAATACCGGAAGAGTTGATGTACAATTCCGGTTTCATCCTCTTAATAAACAGCGACTCTGAAATTAAAAGGTCCAGTCTATTTGAGCAAAATGACAGTACTCTAAAATCTAGGTCAGTGAAAGGATGGTCCTGTGCTAAACTGTGTTCCCTTATGGCAGAAAAAGGTGGTTTAGAAAGAGGAAACCTAGTTCTAACAGAAAGACCTCTGTGTTTTAAAATTCTGTGTCTGAGCCAGCGGGAACTGGATCCCGCTCTCTGACAATACAAAATTTAGGATTTTAAACGTAGATATTGCGAGTCACGTTTTGAAATTAGAAGACAAATTAAATAGGATCTTAATTAGTCAGAGAGATAAGATTGGGGAAGTTACATATAGTTTCTTTATTTGCTTCAGAGTCAAAGCCTCGTTATATGTACGGTCTGCCTGAGGTTCATAAAATAGGAAATCCATTGAGACCCATTTTGTCCTCAATTGGTACATTTAGCTATTATCTGTCAAAGTCTTTTGTTCCAGTTTAAAGCCTCTAACTTTTAGTGAGTTTAACATCCCAAATTCTTCCAATTTTGCAAAAGAATTGTGTTCTTTCAATTTTAACCAAGATGTTGTAATAGCTAGTTTTGATGTAATCTCTCTTTTCACGAATATCCCATTAAAAGAAACAACTGACATTATTCTTAATAATATTTGTGAAAACCACACATCAGCATTTGGGCTTAATAAATAGACTTGCGAAAATTATTACTTTGGCTACTGCAGATGGCATTTTCACTTTCGATGGTAAATTATATAATCAAATAGATGGAGTTGCTATGAGAAATTCTTTTGGACCTGTATATGCAGATTGCTCCATGGGTTAATGTGAAAAGACTTGGATGTCTGAATGCCCTGGTGCTTTCAAACCCTTGTATTATCGCAGGTACGTGGATGACACTTTCCTCGTTTTTTAAGGAAAGTTCACACGTGGATTTATTTTTTGAATATTTTAATTCTCGTCACCCTAATATTGCTTTTACTTGTGAGACAGAACAGCATAATAAGATGTCATTTTTAGATGTTCAGGTATACAGAAAGAGGCAAATTTAAGACCTCTGTTTATATGAAAAGTACTTTTACTGGCTTGGGATTAAATTACCTCAGCTTTTCATCCAAGTTGCATAGATTTAATTCAGTACGTACCATGATAAATAAAACTTACAACGTTTGTTGTGATTTTAATTTATTTCATCAAGACAGTCTTCCTCCTGAATTATTTTCTAAAAATGCTTATCCCATATTTGTATTTTACAAAGTTCTGACAAATTTCCTAGACAAGAAATTTTGTCCCAGTCCCAGACCAGAGTATAGTACTGCTAGTAAAGATGCAAGTACATTAAATTGCCTCTCATTGGTAATAGTAGCTACATGGTCTGAAAAAGTTACAAGAAATACTTAAGCATATTTTTCCTCAAGTTAGTTTCAGGTTTGTTTTTACTAACTCCTTTACTATAAGACCACTATTGAGGGAGAAGCCTACACTTCCAGTGAACCTTAATTCGCGTGTCGTTTACTTGTTTACCTGTTCGCAGTACAGTGTGGTCTGCGATACGTGGGATCCAGTTCCCGCTGGCTCAGACACAGAATTTTGGAACACAGAGGTCTTTCTGTTAGAACTAGGTTTCCTCTTTCTAAACCACCTTTTTCTGCCATAAGGGAACACAGTTTAGCTCAGGACCATCCTTTCACTCACCTGGATTAATTTAGAGTACTGTCATTTTGCTCAAATAGACTGGACCTTTTAATTTCAGAGTCGCTGTTTATTAAGAGGATGAAACCGGAATTGTACAACAACTCTTCCGGTATTCAACTAGCTATCGTGTAATTTCATAGTAGTTACACTAGTTGGTCGTTAGCCATTTTACTTTGAGTGTGGTAGTTCGTTTACCTTTCATCTTATTTTCATTTTTATGTGTTTTGCGTTTATTTAAGATTTTTTTCGTAATTTTGTTTGAATTTTTAGTTTGTATGTGCTGTTCGTTTTATTTGATTTTTTTACTGAAGATTTTAATAAGACAATTCATTTTATTGTATTTTAGTGATTTCGCTTCCTTGTCAATTTTCCAGCCTGATGATGAGGTTTTATACCTCGAAAGCTCGTTTACTAAAGAATGTTCTTCCTGGTCTTGACAATATTATTTGTCATTAAGCTATATATATATATATATATATATATATATATATATATATATATATATATATATATATATATATATATATATATATATATATATATATATATATATATATATATATATATATATATATATATGGGGTGTTCATTTACTGTCCCAAGAACATAAAAATACAAACACGTGCACAATCTTATACAAAACGTACAATACTTATAGTAAGTACGGAAACCCGACAGGTATGAGAAACTCGAGAGAGAGAGAGAGAGAGAGAGAGAGAGAGAGAGAGAGAGAGAGCAAAGCCGCTTTCACTTTAAGCAAAGTCTGCATCTATTTCACTTAGCAATGATTGATGATTACTTTTGCAACAGATTCACCGGAAAACAAAAGGCCGCACACACACGGAAATGCATTCTGTAATAGCATTACCCTAAGCTTTATATGTTTACGTTCGGTTCATGAAAACATTTCGTTTATCAGACACGAAATAACCTCACGGCGTCGCTTTGAATAATAAAAAAAAAAGGGGGGGGGGGAGTTTTCAAACGAAGTGAAGCTGCGGCAGGACGCTTACAAAATCCCGTAAATAATAAAAGAGAGGCGGTATTACTGAATGTAAATGCAATTTAGTTCTTTTTTTTATATATACATATATAACGCTTGATGAAACAAGATTCAATGATATTCCTTTTAACTGTGACGTTACACGGGACTAAGGACCTTGTTTCACTCCAGTTAATAGGATGATCTAAATCACTCATATTGTAACAATAATCTTGTTTTATCAAGACAAATAATGGAAGTGTTCTAAATTTAAGTCTTGCTTTGTTTAAACTCGTAGCATTCACGATGAAAAAATTGTTGATAAATATAAGCAACAAAATTAATATATTGAGTTTTATACACTTTTTTGTATGTCTTAGCTTCCGAATCTATGGTTAAGTTCATAGTTTTATTTTGTAGCCGCGTGATCCTGAATTATCTCTTTATTTTTTACCCTTTTAACAATTAACCATCTGGTATTCGTGGTCTTTTTGTATACATGTAACTTTCCTTCCAATATCTCATTTGTGCCCTGACGATTTCCTAATAAACACGGGACAGCGGTTGGTACTCATCTTCTGCTTGTCATTTTCCTGTGGTATTCGCTTATATATATATATATATATATATATATATATATATATATATATATATATATATATATATATATATATATATATATATATATATATATATATATATATACATAGGCATACATACTGTAGAGAGGTCATAACGGTCCATTGCCAAAGAAAGGCACAAGTAGTATCGTGCGAAAAGGGAACGGATCGCCACCACCGCCGCCGCCGCAGGTGGAATTACCCTCTTTGAATCACGCCCGTCACTTCCTCCCCTTCCGAGGCATTTGCTCGAGAAAAAAAAATAAGGAAAAAACTCCCATGGCGAGGTTGGGGCCACAGTACGTGAGGATATGTGTGGGAAATTAACCTTTTCCTTCGAG
Source organism: Macrobrachium nipponense (assembly GCF_015104395.2). NCBI lineage: Eukaryota > Metazoa > Arthropoda > Malacostraca > Decapoda > Palaemonidae > Macrobrachium > Macrobrachium nipponense. The sequence goes on along the minus strand of NC_087215.1, from coordinate 48,141,684 downwards.
GTCTCTGCTGTGCCCTTTAACAGCTTCTTCTCTCCCTCAAGGGATGCTGCTGACCTCTCTTCTCCCTCTCCTCCCCCTCCCGAAATACCTCGCTCCCTCCGATCCTCCGCCCCCTTCATGTATGGAGTGATGTTTAACACGTTTGATGTGTTGTGGACTTTCAGCTTTTACTTAATAATGATATATATATATATATATGTGTGTGTATGTGTGTGTATGTATGTATGTATGTATGTATGTATGTGTATAGTACTATCTATTATACATACATACATATATATATATATATATAATATAATATATATATATATATATATATATATATATATACACACACAACATATACATATACACACACACGCACACAAAGTTACAGCCACGATGGAAAATTGTAACGTTTTTAATCGAAATGTTCGTATAATCATCATATTTTCTATTTCTTGGGGATTTAAAATAAAACATATATCTTCTTTCCCACCGTTATCCCTACATTAAGGGGCGGGTTGCCTGATGCGCCTTCTCCACTGCCTTCTATCAAAGGCATCATCCTCCACCAACATCAGGAGGGTGCTTATCACATGACCTCTTCTGCCATGACAGTGACCCTCCACAGCTGACTAGACACAAGGTATATAATTCACTGCTTAGGTCAACAGAAGCACAATTGATAGACCCGGAGACAAAAGCCAAAGAAATTGCCCCAGTGGGATCGAACTGTAGGATTAGACCGGTGAGGTGATACTCAGAAAGCCATTAAATATTTCCTAAAAATATCAAACTGCAACACAATTGAACATGCAAAGTGAAGACAAAGTGACAGGCATATATGAAAATAAAGATAAACAAGATGCAGTGTTAATGTTAAGACTATATAACTTGAGAACCTGTCTACTTCCCCCTGGCGTTGCTCTCAATACATATATATATATATATATATATATATATATATATATATATATATATATATATCTATATATACATATATAGACTAATATATATATATATATATAGATATATATATGTATACATATATATATATATATATAGACATATATAGACTATATATAATATATATAGTATATATATATATATATATATATATATATATATATATATATATATATATATATATTTATATAAAGGGCAGCTACATTTCGAAATTATAATGTAACGTGAATTAAATATGACCGAATCTTTCACGATGAAAGGATCCTCTCTGGCATAATAAGTAAAAAAAAAAAAATAAGTAAATACATAACCGGCGCACGAATACAAGAAACTATGATTAAGCGTACTCAATAAAAAGACCTAAAAATAAAATTCAAGACGTAGCGTAGATCAAGGTTGAGAAACCATCGTACAATCCAAGGTTTAAGAGTATCTGGTTAAGACTAATGTAGCCTCTAACGTCAGCCAACAGACGCAAGTACTTGCAAAGTACTTGGATAAATGATGACAGGTCCAAAATAATCCTTTCATTCTTGGGCATTCCATTTCACAAAAGCTTGCTTAGAAAGTTACCACCGTATTCAATTTATTCTAAGTGTATTTACACGGGGTTAGGTTGACAATTACGTATAAAGTTTTCATAATAAGCTGGTTTTCCAAATGGCAAAAGAGATAATGTCTTTCCTCTTTAGGGAAAAATGAAAAATAATTGCAAAAGGTTGAGTGAAGTGTTACCTCCAAAGGCAAACCTGAAAAACACAATGTTTCCCACCTTTGTCAAAAAAAATTAGTAATGTTTTTCCTCCAAAGGCAAAATTGAAAAGTAAATTGCTTGCTCATAAGGCAAAAACTGAATAAGGTGCTTCCTCGAAAAGCAGAAATGGAAAATAAGGCGATTCCTCGTAAGTCCAAAAAAAAGCTGAAAAATAAGGTGCTTCCCCCTGGACGACAACTGAATAATATGTTTCCTTCACGAAGGTTCCCCCTTGGCAAAAAAATAAAAAAAAAATTCCTCAAAAGGAAAAAAAATGACGTGTTCCCAGCCTTGGCAAAAACTGAAAAACAGGTTTCCTCCACAGGCTAAATTGAAAAATAGAGCTTGCTCATAAGGCAAAAACTGAATAACTTGTTTCCTCGAAAGACAAAGATGAAAAATTAGGTTTTTCCCTCTAAAAGAAAAACTGAAAAATAAGGCGTTAACACCTTCACAAAAAATGAATAATGTTCTTGTTACAAAGGTAAAACAAAAAAAATAGTTCTTACTTATTAGGCAAAAACTGATTAACTTGTTTCCTCGAAGGCCAAAGATGAAAAGTAAGGCGTCCCCCCCCCCATCCACCCCCGCCAGTAAATGAACAGCATTTTTCTTCCAAAGGCGTAATTGAAAAATAAAGTACTTACTTGGGAGGCAAAAACTGAATAACGCGTTTACTTGAATGGCAAAGATGAGAAATAGGGAGTTTGCCCACAAGCCAAAAACCGCATAAATGTTTCCTCCAAAAGCAAAGCTGGAAGAGGTGTATCGCCAATGGCAAAAACTGAATAACGTTTTTCCTCCAAAGGCAAAACTGAAAAACATTGTTTGCTTATACGACTATAAATGAATAACGTATTACCTCGAAAGGTAAAGATAAAACATAAGATGTTTCCCCATACGGAAGAAAGCAGCGTAACGTGTTTCCTCCAAAGGCAAAGCTGAAAAATCAGGTGTTTCTCCATAAGGCAAAAAATGACAAACGTCTTTCCTCCAAAGGCAAAGTTCAACAATAAATAATGTGTTTCTTCCTTAGCAAAAGTGAATAAACCATTTCCTCCGAAGGCAAAGCTGAAAACTATTCTGTTTCCCCACAAGATTCAAAAGGTTCCTCCTACGACAGCTAGTTTCCAACAACAGTCCTTAGTGCCTGAACGACATATGTTTTCTACTCAGTTGCTTTTATTTAATCGCTGGTGGCTTGGATTTGTCAAATATTCTTCTTGAAAGAAAGAGAAAGAGAGAGAGAGAGAGAGAGAGAGAGAGAGAGAGAGAGAGAGAGAAGAGAGACTTAGGCTCCGCAACATGAATAGGTACACCACTCTACAAGTTTTCGTTTCAGAAATTTCTTCAACATAAAACGTTGAAATCTGCTATAAAAATTGGGTCGTGACGAGGATTAATACTTTGGTTTTCAAAATACACTGAAAGTCTCAGTTAGATATTTGTAACTTAAAGAGCAGTAATTTAAACGGATAAAAATGCCATTAAGAATCCGAGTTAAAGACGCATAGAATTATACCAAATACGGAACTGTTAACGACAATACTAACATCACTTCACGAGTTCACCCGATATCAGTATAATAATTTATGCCAAAAATTTATTAGGCTCTTCGGCACTAATCATAAAAAGACTCACGGAGAATATGAATGATTTCGCCCAAGCATCTACAGAATACACATCTTGACTCGCAAACACGTCGCTTTACGACAAGAGACGTCAAATCAACTCCGGATTTAATGAAGACAATGCGTGACTCTTTCTTTGGAGATTCCCTCGTTAAATCCTGCGAGACGTAACGCCAACGGGTCGAGAGAAAGAGAGAAAGAGAGAAAGAGGGCCCGACGTCCTTTCAGGCTGGAGAAAATCACAAGTCTCTCGTGAAATACATTGCAGATAACTCTTGTGGCGAACGCTTTTCATTTTGAAATACGTTTACATTTATATCCGCCGCCGAGTGTCCCGATTTTTATCATGTCTTTTTATTCTGTAACCTTCTGCCATTCCCCCATACTATGCGCGACCCCCATCCCACCCAACCTCCTTTCTTGCTTCGAGAAGCACTGCACAGGCCATTTCTCTTGCCACCATCATTCATGTCTTCGCCAATGGCGAAAGAGAAGCGGACATTCCTTGCCTACATAAACAGAGACAAACTCTGAATGAAGTTTAATAGATATGTCCTTTGAATGCTATCAACGCCACGGGGGCTTACACGAATATTAACAACCAGAAATTCTTGAGCAAATTCAAATCGTCATGTGATTCAGTTTAATTCGAATGTTTGGACCAAGAATAAGAACGAGAAACCATTGATAAAAATAGCCATCACCCTCCTCGGTAGTGTCATGTTAGCAATCACTATAACTTAGCCATTAAGAGTACAAAACCGAATCAACTTCATTATAAAAACACACCTTAAAAACTTATCGAGCTGCAAATGAACAAAAACTCGGAATGTGCGAACTTGTTGAGACAGTCGACAGGGGGAAATCTAATTACATTTAAAGCACATTTCTCAAACCAAGACATCGGGAAAAGCCTCAGTTGTAATAAACTATAAAGTCAGAGGAGAGAGAAAGCATCGATTTACCTATTTTTAGAAACATTTACCCTCAAATTTCTCCTACTTCAGACACTTTCCAACTACGTACAAGTAATTTAGGTTTCTCTTCACGAACCAACCGGTACTGTATTATCTGTAAACATCAACCACCTCATGCACTATTTATGACTCATTTTCTTATCCCATGAATTTGTACCTATGTCTAGTTTCTTATCTGAAATCTGATCCTCTCCACCTATAATAGAAATGGTAAAAATTCATGGAGCCGTATCACTCACTTGTCTTTGACAACTAACCCGACGCCCTCCCATCTACACTTTCGAACATCCGCTTCCATCCCATCATCTGAACTCGTAATCATCATCAGCGATTTACCTCTCTATCATACGTACTACGTCATCACCCTACATACATTGCCTTCTACGGATTCTGTCATAAGCTTTATGGAGATCAGTGTACTGTGTCTCATTTAGCTTTTCCCTTTACTTTCACACTTCTCATTGTTTCTTAATAAACACTTCATCCACACACCTTCCTATTCCAAACTCACATTGTTCTTCACCTATTAAACCTTCCAACCTCTATCTAATTTGCTCCATCAACAGACGACCATTAACCCTGCCTATACTACAGACAACATTCAGCCCCTGTAATCCTCACAATCGCCTCGCCTCAGATACCTTGACTTTTCGACCCACTGCTTCAGAACCCTCCCCTTCCATAGACATACCTTACAAATCCTGTGACTCAGCCATGGCCATTCACACATGTACCACTATATCAAAACACGTCATTTGTGATTATATCGACGCTTGCTGTCTTTCAATTAAGCTCCTTTCGTTCTCCCACGAGCGTTATCCATCTCACTCTAATCTCTGCCGTTCTCGTATCAATTAAAGCTACCTCTCTCTCCTATGTTCTACGTTCAAGAAATCTTCCAAATACTCCATCGATCCACCATTAACCTTTCTCACTACATTTTACTTCTCACTAGTACCACTTCCACAAATTCTTGCTCTCTACGTACTGCACAAAGCTCGGAGTAATCAGTTTCATAACCATGTCGTTCTTGAACGTTACACCTACACTATCTGTTTGGTTACGGGTTTGTTTGTTTCAGTGTAAAATCGATCTCTGGAGTATGAATGTAATACCAACGAATATGAAGTAGCTACTGTCGCATATATAATATAGGCAGGTTAGGGATAATTACATTAAATGCGGAATGCCACGAGCAAGTACAAGTCTATAATTTGGCAGACCAATCTCCATTCTTTACAAAAACTGAAGACAAATGCATCAATTTTCAATAACACAACAATACGCTTTAGCAGTAATCATCACAGGTTTAGACTGAATACATTACACAACATAACAAGTGCTTTCCCTATCTTTCTTCAATATACGCATAAGGAACACACATACACCCACACCACACACACACACACGCATATATATATATATATATATATATATATATATATATATATGATATATATATGCTATATATATATAAATATAAATATATATATATATATATATATATATATATATATATATGCATTTGTCTTCAGTTTTTGAAAAGAATGGAGATTGGTCTGCCAAATTATATAGACTTGTGCTTGCTCGTGGCATTCCGCATTTAATGTAATTATCCCTAACCTGCTTATATTATATGTGCGACAGTAGCTACTTCATATTCGTTGGTATTTCTTTCATACTCCACACATCGATTTTATCTTTCCTCAACATAGGCATGCGCAACATACACACACACACACACACATATATATATATATATGTGTGTGTGTGTGTGTGTGTGTGTGTGTGTGTGTGTGTTGCGCATGCCTATGTTGAGGAAAGATAATTACGAAGTTCACAAGAAAGCGTTTCATAAGCTCCAGTTTAAACAAGGGTAAAGTTAAAAGTTCTCTGCAATTAGCTCTTACTTAGCTTCTATTTATAAAGATAGTAAAACCCAAGGTCCATCCACCATTGCATTAAAAAGCAAGACCCTATCAACCAAGGAAGAGGGTTTTTGAGAATAATCCCTTCCCGTTTGGTAAGAATGAAAAGAATCAGTGAAAAAAAATGCATTAAATAAAAAACAGTCTACCTTGCCAATTAACAAGGTTGCGAGATAGAAAAAATAATGGAAAGGTTGTAAAGTTTGCTACCAAAAAAAACAAAGTTTAAAAATAAAGCATCAAGAAGTTTCACGAGAATAAAATCAGTGTCATTCAAAATATGCAAGTTCAAACGCAATGGACAGTATATTATCAATTCAGTTCCTCCTTAGTCTTGTCTAAATTTAAGCAGTTGTATTATAAAAAAATGAATGATCTAAGCTTTCAAAAAGATTTAATTTTTCAAGCCCAACCCACTTTTAAAAATCTCCACACGACCCTGATTAAACGGGAAGGTTTTATACTAACAAAATCTTCACCAACATCGACATTCACAAAATAATAATAATAATAATAATAATAATAATAATAATAATAATAATAATAATAATAATAATAATAATAATACTAAATTTTAACTGTAGCTATCAGACAAATACCTACCACCATTCAGTATAACCAACATATGAATTTTCAAACATTTTTAATCTTTGAAGTATAGCAAATCTTTGGTTTACAAGGATAGTAATAATAAAAAAAATACAATAGAAGTGAAGGTAAGAATAATACTGTTTTGTGTGATTTCACGGAAAATTTTTAACAGACTAGAGTTTCACCTTTCGAATTGGCTATTGCACGCTCAAACGAACATTCCTAAAATCAGATTCCATAATCAGCACACATTGTGGGATCTGGAGATAAATATGGAGTTTGAAATGACCTGTGTGCCACAGGAGGATGATAGATGGAGGTAAAAAACACGAGAAGAATGATAACCAACACCCAAGTACTACACTACATACCAAGTTTCATTCAAATCAGAGATAAAAATAATCATAATAATAACAGACTAGCTTCGACACACGTAACTATTATATAAACTGACAAAATATATCGAGGTCCTCTGCCTCTTAAAAAAAATTGTTGGTCCCCAAATCAACCTAGAAGAAAAATAGGTCAATGTCCAGAGTATTGCAAGAAAAGTTTCACCAAACCCTTGAAGGACAGACCTCCCAGGTTTCATCCAATATCGAGGGAAAAGAAGACGTAACAGAATGATTAATGATCAACAGATAGTCAAATCGAAATATTCACCATATATCGTCAAACATCATCAACCGTTCTTATGTGATTACTACTTTTTCACCATTTTATACTCTCCTAACTTTTTCTTAATTGTGCTAATTCAATTGTACGCAAGGATGTGTACAGCAAAAACTTACAAATACAAAACAAAAGAAAGCCGAATACAGTACAGGAAACTAGAGAATTTATCGTCAAGATAAAGAAATGATTTCATGAACCCCAAGCTGTGCTTAGGAGAACCAATATCAATTTATAATTCCGGAGATTACGACCAATTACAGGACGCGGCCGAGCACCGCTAACTCATTCTCACAGTTCCATGAATATCGGATGAGTTGAAATGGAGTCGCGAAGGCGGGGTTCACAAAGCGTCGACCAAAAACCTTAATTTGGTGGTTTTTTGCTCCCTTGAAGAAAAGTGGGTGGAGGCGACTGCTCTCTCGACCTGACGAAAATCCCGTGACTAAGTGAGCTAAACTAATGTGATATGCAGTGTAGATTAATGTGTCTTCAGGGTGGAGAACTTAGGGATTAGATTTATGAAAATTCAGCTACAACACCACCAAGCAATGGGGTACTTTCGGACATTCACCGCTGAAGACTGAAATGTGAGCATTGGAGAGTTTGGACGGCAAAATTGAAAAGAGAGGAGCGCGGGAATATAGTAGGTAAAGCATAAGATTAAGGAGTGGGTGCAGCTAGGGGGCGAAGGGACGCTCTGCAAAGAATCTTAACAATGCCTGCGGCGCACCACGCAAGGTACACTGATGTCTCTACACGCCTACGGGAGCAGAGGGGAATGACTAAAAAAGTATGATCTCATAACTTACTTCAAATAACAACAATTCGTTACTTTCTTTCTTTTTTCATTGGAAAACTTGCTTCTGAAGTGACACAAATTGGCAGAAATATTTAAGACTTACAGTACATCCAATGCCTTTATTGAGATAACTGACCAATTAGCTTCCCAGTTGTTTGTGGATAATGGCATGAGAGAAGTTGATGAGGTCTCCGACCGTGTTTCAACCCACAGTAGTTTATTTAATATCGGGAAGTGTAATTCAATGTTTAGGTCACAATAAGATATAACAGAATGCCTACAGTGCTCCAATGTGTCTTGGAATTGGATTTTAACCTTTTCATATCATGAACACTGGAGTGTCTCCTGTCATTCGTGAGGCAAGTATATATATATATATATATATATATATATAATATATATATACACATATACTAATGCTGTGGGTTTCGTAATGTAATAAATTCCCCTCAGTAGTTTTGTATAATGTTGTAAAATGTATATTTTTGTGCTCAGATTCCCATATTTAAGGATAATATGTTTAAATAATGTATAATTCATTGTTGTGAAGGAACATAACTCAAGCGCAGAGAGAGAGAGGAGTTAGCTAGTGAAGGTAGCATAGGATACCAGAGAGAGGTTGCTCTGCTCGAGGAAAAGGTATTATTTAACCCCTTGAACATAGATGAGTTAAGCTTAGTTTTTTTTATCATCTACCCCTCCTGTACAGGACGCACCCGAGAGGGAGATTCCTATTGAAGGATGATGTAAGAATTACTCGAGATTGCATCAGATCATTCTGGATTCTTCCACGAAAACGATATAATTTCATTTTATTTGCAGTAACTTTTGCTATGAAACTGTTTACTATCACGATAAAGTAACTCTTATCTCTTTCAATTTGTCAAAAGAGGACTTGTAACTCATAAATAGATTAGTGAGTGGAATCTTCCATGACTTCGATGAGACCATATTTTCGTTTTGAACATGCATGGGTGCCCACCTAGACAAGAGGCCCGATTCACCACCCATTTTCACACCCATAGAAAAATTCATTCTATTCTGAGACTCCCGTGCGGTACAGAGACTATGTGTGTGTGTGTCTCTCTCTCTCTCGGTCACGAAACATTGATTTTCTACCATAACGTAACTCATATTTTGAGATTGGTCGCTCACTAGGTTTAATTTCTTAGTAACAATAGTTTGTGCAATCTGAACTTACGTAGTGTTATTATTATTTTTGTGTGGCGCCACAAAAGTGTTGAAAAAGTAACAGGCCTTCCTTTTGAGTGAAACTGCAGTTGTTGGTTAAAGGTATTGTACTTTAAAATACTCGGAAGTGCACTTACAGGTTCTATTTACAGTGGTTGGATGAAACTATTACTTTTTACACATTTTTCTTTTATTTTATTCTTTTGGCATGTGCATTTTATATGTTTCATGTTTATACTGTCATTTCTTTTAATGCTTTTCCATATTATTCTACGTTTTTTATAAATTCTAATTTTGTTTAATTAGTTTGTATGTTTCTTATTGTATAATTGTTTTAATCTAACACTTGTGAATTAATTTGCATTTAATTAAATTTCTTTTCAAATTTAATTATTGTTTTATAGTTTAAATTCTACTTGAATAATTTCATTTTTTACTATTTAATTTTCTTGATAAAATTTATAATTTTGATTCAGTTTTGTTCAATGATTAATTCAAGAATTAATTAAACTATTGTTTTCAAGTAACAGCAAATTTCCCTTAGATTGTGAACTTCACTTATAATTTCTGAATTTAGAAAAAAAATTTTAAGTGTTCAAAATTTTAATGAGTACCTTATTTACTACCAATATACATTTTAATTTTGTATAGGTAGAAATATAGAGTGGTAATTGTGCTGTATTCCTCATGTGAGTTAGAACCAGGGAAATTCTTATAATTAAAATTGTTGAGGGAGTGATGCCCTTTAATTAAGAATACCTCACACCCTTTTTAATGAACTTAAGTCTGATTTCCTACGTGATTATTAAGTTCTATAAGGGATCACTGTTACTTCTAAAGTATTCAGTCGTTTCATATTTGTGATGAAGGTTCAGATGTCTGGCTGTCGTGAGGTAACTAGTAACCAGGTACTTGACAAAACCGTGCACCAAGTATAAATGGTGTCTCCAACCCGGGACTAAGAGTCTCTTGCTCTAACAAGTACAAATGTTAAGTGTAGTAACCAGATGCTTGGCACTTCTTTACTATACACACACACAAACACACACACACATATATATATGTAAACGGTTAACGAACACAATATTTTTCAAGACAATATTTTACACTTCGATATATATATATATATATATATATATATATATATATATATATATATATATATATCCATAAAAATGCAAAAATATAGAAAGTAAGTACTATATTCCAGAGACTGCTGTCTCTCTCTTCAGGTAGGTAATGAAAGAGAAAAGTTATAGAAAAGGCAGTATTTATACCAAGAGATCCACCCGCAGGTAAGCCTTTTGACTAGGTCACCCTGGTTGATAATTTCTCTTTAATCTTCTTTAGCGTTGGTTGAAGGAAGGTTTCATCTTGCGATCTGAATCCCAGTTGCCCTTTGCGTTGTTCATTAACTGTCTTTCTTTAATCAAGGCCGACTCCACCATATGGCTTTTGTACCGACATTTGCCACTATAAATTGTATGTGACAAATTCCAGTTTATTCTGTGGTTATGGTTATTTGTATGGCCAAAAATTGCTGAGTTCTGTTGTCCATACCTAAGTGACAGTTTATGTTGTATTAGTCTCTGGGGAAGTGATTTTCCTATAAAGCCGATATAAGATTGGTCACAGTCCAGGCATGGGGTTTGGTATACTTCTGTGTCTTTGGGAATTGGCTTTTCTGGAACATTAATCAGGGATTTGGCTAGAGTATTTGGGTAGGCAAAAGCAAAAGTGTTAGATTTTCCGAGAGTCTGTGTCACCGTCTTAATCCTGTCCAGGTGTGGGATTTTTATTTTATATTTGGGGTATCTCTCTGGTTTTGTCTTGAGAGGGGCGGTAGAAAATAAAGTTTGCTTTATGAATCGCTTTCTCATTTATATAGTCAGGTTACCTTAAAGACAAAAGCTGCTTATGAATTACTTTGAATTCCTTTTCTAGGAAATCTGGGGAACAAATTCGTAAGGCTCTTGAGAATAGGTTGCTGGCTATGCCTAACTTGATAGGAATGTCATGTTAACAAGTAGCGAAAGTATGAAAGTGAGAATGTTGGTTGTCTGAATATGGTAATTTGTACTCTGTCATCTCTAATTATCAAAACATCAAGAAAAAGAATTTTGTTGTTGGTTTCCCATTCAACTTTAAATTTAATGTTTTTTGGGGTTTTTATTGCATTTATTACTTTAGCTTCAAAGTATTCCATGTATAGATTGGCTAAAACAGGACTTAAAGGGCTACCCATGCTGCACCCGATGTTTTGCTTATGGAATAACTCCCTGAATGAAAATATATTATTAGATACACATAATCCAACTAACTTTATTATTTTGTTAAGGGCCAGTGGGAAATGATCTGAATAAGAGCGGGGAGCCTAATTTTTCCTTAAAAACTGCAGAACGTCCACACTGGCACTTTTGTAAATAGGGAATCTACATCAAGGCTTAAAAAAATTTTTGTGAAGTGGTACATGCGCTTCTCTGAATTTGTGACAAAAATCTTCTGATTGTAAGACAAGAGCTGAGTGATACCCAACAATAAAATAAAAACTCCCACACATGGACAGGATTATGATAATGACACAGACTCTCGGAAAATCTAACCCTTTTGCCTTTACGTACCCAAATTCCTGATTAATGTCCAACAAAAGCCAATCCCCATAGACATAGGAGTATAAGAAATCCCATGCCTGGACTGTGACCAATCTTTTATTGGTTTTACAAGGAAACACTGCACCAGAGATTAATATAGCATTTACAGTCAGTTAGGTATGGACAACAGAGCTCAGCTATTTTTGACCATATAGATAACCATAACCACAGAATAAACTGGAATTTGTCATGTATAATTTATAGCAGCAAATGTTGGTACAAAAGCCTTGATTAAACAAAGACAGGTAATGAACTTTGCAAAGGGTGCCTAGGATTCAGATATCACAAATAAAATCTTCAACCAACGCTTAAGAAGATTAAAGAGAAATTATCAGTCAGGGTGACCTATAGTAAAACTCAGCCTTTTTGGCCGCTGAGGCGTTAGCCGCACAGGCCGCCACAGTTCTCTAAATACGCCACGACAGTGATGAAAAAATGTCTCTGATATTTTTTATACTAACTAAATATATAGTAATTACTCTGTTTCATAATAAAACTTCATATGTTTAAGAATGACTAAGTTTTTGATGGAGAAATGAAGGTTACTAAAAATGTTTTCCTGAGATTTGACATCATCTCTGTGCTGGGTTAGTGCTCCGTTGCCACCTCAGCCCGAAAAGGTCATTCCGTGTCACGTACCCACAATGTAAAGACCTCCCGCTTCTCGCTGCCCCTGCATGCACAGTCAGACTAAGGAAATGATTTATAATGTTAATCGGTACTTTTGAGATGAAAAGGCCTACGGCGGACACAGCCAAAGCCACCAAAGTAAGCAAAAGGACAGTTAAAATGATTTGCTCCAAAGCAAATCAAGAATGGTGGTCATAGGCTGAACGCAAGAAAAAGAGAGAGAAAGGTGGGGCGGAAGTACCTACCTTGGGAGGTACTTCCAGGGTAAACAAACAGCTTACCTGTGGATGGATCTCTTGGCATAAATAATGCATTTTCTGTAACTTTTCTAATTCATTACTTACCTGAAGAGAGACAGCAGTCTCTGAAATATAGTACTTAATTTCTATATTTTGGCATTTTTATGGTTTCCTTTTTGTACATGGAATTCTGTTGTAACAGAATACTTTTACCAGTCATATATATATATATATATATATATATATATATATATATATTATATATATATATATATATATATATATCTTTAAATCCAAGTTAGAAAGGTGAGTGAAAAACTGGGGACTTGGAACAAGTACCTACTTTCGTAGTATATTCCACATTTTCAAACTTGAAAATGTAGAATATACTACGAAAGTACTTGTTCAAAGTCCCCAGTTTTTCACTCACCTTTTTACCGTTGGATTTAAGGTTATTCCCAAGCAGGTGTTACCTAATGCTACATCTGATATATATATATATATATATATATATATTATATATATATATATATATATATATATATATATATATAACTCCAGACATAATCACTAAAATTAGACCGATACATTCATCAATTTTATACTGAATCAAGAACAAAATCTTGGCTAGGCTTGCATGACAATCCTCTCTACATTTACTGATGTGAGACAAGATTATATTCTCTTGGGGTTGCTGAAGTTCCTAAGGCAGGAGGGTTTACATTATTTTGATATGAAATCAGTACACAAAGCTAAATCAAAAACTTTTAAAACATATTTGACATTTATCTCCTTTGCTAACTTTTCACCTCCTACCCTACATGTAACCATTTCGAAGAGACATAGCCAGGTAGGATCTGGCATGCTACGTAGGTTAGGATGTATGAAGGGCCAGGTAGGACCTAAAGCCCTATACATTTAGTCATTTTATGAAGTGTCCCTGTGAACACCACTGGTTAAGGGAGGATCCAGGGGTCGGGGAGAGAGCATCAACCCAAGGGTTGGACCTGGCGCCACGTTAGGTTAGGTTAGGTTAGGGAAAGTTAGGCTAAGATATGCCCCTGCAATTATCATCTCAGTTTATCAGTTACTCAATTTTGTTTTTTCCCTATCTGAAAACCCTGGTTCAAGCTGGAGTCTCCTACAAATTGACAGATTTTAGGGCTGAAGGGGATAAAGGGTATCAGTCACTTTTAATACTTTTCTTAATTAGTATTTCATCAAATACTGCTACCTCTGTTTTTCATGACAGTTGTTAATGCAATTGCAGAGATGTTAGTGGACCATGGAAATTATGGCTTCTTTTGCTTACAAGATTATCACCATATTATACAGACCTCTTCAATTATTATTAAGTGTGGCATTCTACCCTGTGTCAGTCTTTTGTAATTCAATAATTGTTATCATTCAATAAGGCAGGGTTTGCAAGAGATTTTCATGTTTTTTTCTGTTAGGCAGTGTTTTAATTTCAAAGGAGTTTCATTGACATGGGACTGCCAAGTTTGACAGAAGTCTCTTACTGTGTATCAATTGTTGACTCTCCAGGAATTTCTATAACTAAAGAAATGCGTTTACTTCATTTCATTACAGTTATTTATAAATAATATTTTCTATGAATTCACTAATGTGTCAGGAGCCAAAAACGAAGGAAATGATTTCAAATGAGATATTTGGTTTTTCTGGTGGTTTTAGGTGTGATTTTATGGAGTCTGTCATTCACTTCCTCCCAGTCAGACATGATCTAACACCATAGGTTAGATTAGATTTGGTGAGGTCAGAAAGTCAAGTCAGGATTTATTTCTGTAATTCAAAAATGTTTTCATTATTGTCTAAAAAAAGTGGCTCCCTAAATTATTGCTAGACTAAGCAGGGCCATCATAGACGTTAAAGCATACCAAATTCTTCAAAATCACATGAAAATCATATTCTGTATTGGTAACCAAGCTTAGGATCATTATCACCCAATACTCGGTAAATAAATATATCCTCTGTTATGCCAAAACTGTTCGAGCTTCGAAAATTCAAAAAATAACTCGCATTTCTGTGCTGATTTTAATCTGGTGAGGCTATAACAATAAATCTTACCATGAAATTAGGCTAGCCTGCTCAGTCTAATGGCTGTGGCAGCTCAAGGTATCAATGACAACTCCCAACCTCTGTCGGAAGTTTAAGCCTAGTTCAGACCATGCCAGTGTGTGTGTACAATACATCCTAGTGGTGCAATGCTGCTCACTTTCTAAGCCTAGGATTGCTAATGGCATACCACCTACCAGTCAACCCAACTGTAAAAATTATATGCCAGTGTCTACTTGTGTTATAAAAAGAAGTGCATGGAAGTGACATCCTCACCTCTACCCTATCCTCAACCCTAAATGCTTGGTGAGAAACCAGGCAGATGTACCCTTCTGGTGTCACCCCTAACATAAATGTTACAGACGTGTAATTTGACGATGATGAAAGAGTTGGTGTGAGGGGTTAATTGTACCATACACGAACTCATCATTTCCACGCTCATCTATCTGCCTAATGTAAATGTTAGTATGATTCAAGTTGTGTCAGAATGTTAAAATTGCTAAGGCGTACTTTGGGAACACAGCACATGCAAGACAAAGAAGGAAGAATGAGTTTATAACACTCTATTGACAATCTTCATAAGCTTAAAAAATTAGAATAGTTACATTTAGCACACAAGCTAAAAAGAGCACACATTCAGTAGCAGAAGAGGAAAATGAAAGTACACTCAGCCGCATAAGTGTTAAACTCAACTGCTGCTGATAACATTGAATACAGGGTGTTTCGAAATTAGAGGCCCCCCCCCCCCCTTCTACAGCATAAACTAAAATTGATATGGACAAAAACAAAAGTAATTCAGAACAGGTATTTATTTAAGTTTCTCTCTGAGTATTTAATATTTTGTGTGGCCTCCATCTGCCTGTACCACAGCCTGCATTCTTGATTCTTGAGGGGTATGATTTCAGCAAATCGCAAAAAAAGCTGAGACTGAAACTACATTTCCCTGAGCACTTTGGTCAACTCTCTTCACAGGTCGTCGAGGCTTGCTATACCATCATAGTTCACTGTGCGTGCTTCAACACTATCCTTTAAGATACTACCAATGTTTTCACACACATTGAGGTCAAGTGAGCTACCTGGGAATTCACTTGACGAGAAGAAATCGATACCACTGTTTCAGAGCTGCTCCTGCGTCTGAAGAGCCTTGAAACATGGTGCCTTATCATGCAAAAATGTGACTTCTTCAACAGATAACACATTTTCAGGATCTTTGAGGAAAGGAAATACTCCACCAGTAAGCACAGTTTCTCTGAACTATTCACCATTCCATGACTGTCCTTTTTTTTGATGATCCACATTAATCGTTTGGCTGTGAAACTGAGAAAAATTCCCAAACATTTAGGAAATTTCACAACTTGGTGATAGCGCATGTCATCGCTGATATCATCCAACTTTGCAGCCCAAATGATGTCATTTTTATGATTTGGCTTCCTGACTGTGTAATAGAAGAATTTATCTGATGCAGCAACATGGAGAAAGTCAGCTTCATCCCAATCTTTAAGAAATGAACCACAAAACCATTCATGGTCTTCTCTCTGTTGCAGAGTGATGTTGGGCTTGCTGATAACATGAAATGGCTTGATACCAGATTTCTTCAACTCATGATATACAGCACTATAACTTCTCTTCTTTCCCCTTTTTGTTTCTAGTTCAAGCGCCAATTTACGTAAAGACTTTCTTGGTCTACCCACGGCCTCAGCTATGATGTCTTTTGACTCCTGAGAAAGGACTTCAGGCCTTCCAAGTTTCTCACTCTTTTCGCGATGACAGTCATATGGATTTTTGTTCCAGTTTCTTTTAACAAAGGATTCATCTCTTTTAATGTATTTAGCTATCCAGGAACGTGAAATGAAGGATGAACCCCCATCCCTGGCCTCTCTGAAGGTTATAGCCCGGATTCGGTCAATCCATCTGATTTCCTCCCAGTCATTAGTCATGGCTGTATCAAACTCCCTCACTTAGTCTGATAATACAAGAAATGTAAAATGAAAAATAGCTTAATAGAAACTTAAGATAATGTACTTGAAGATAGGCTATAGCAGAAAACTTCATAACTTAGAAGCAGACGGTATGGCTTTAATCAGATGGTTCCTGTCGACTGGAAGAATCGGATGCTGGATTATTGCTACGGAAAATTGAGAAAGTGCTGCAACCGTCTTGAAAGGAAGCTTCAAGTCAAGCTGAAGAATCTTATTGCTGAAAGTGACTGGACTAAGCATGCCAACGTGGACTTCATGATTAATTTATCAGACAAACCAGTGGATAGTGCTACGACAGCGGCTTTGGGATATGGGTTAAGCTTTGGTGTATTTAATGGTAACCTGGACTGTGTCGACATCTCAAAATCCTTTTGTTATCTAGAAAAATTTAATTAAAACCTATGCCCTGATGATATCAATATTTGTAAAGGTATTGTGTATGGTGCTATGTGTAAACCTTCTCCCCCTAATGTACTACCCGTGAGATTTCTCCAGGCTTTTAAGAAAATTAAAGAAGACGAAACAGTTAAAGTGACAAAAGCAAATAAATCTAATGCAGTGGTAATAATGAATAAAAGTGACTATATAAGTAAAATAATGACATTGCTAAATGATACTGATACTTATACGAAACTGAGGTCTGACCCTACACAGACCGTGAACTCCCATATTAATAAACAAATTAAATCCATTTTGAAGGGCTTGGACCATTTAATTAAACAGTTTACACCACAATGCGCATCCCTACCTTATATGTATGGTTTAGTCAAGACACAAAATCAATAACCCTATCAGACCAATCATTAGTTCAGTGGGCTCAGTTACGTATAATTTATCTAAATGGCTTGTAAAAATTCTTACTACTTTGGTAGGAAACATTTCTAACACGAATGTTAAAAACAATGTTGATTTTATAAACAAATTGAATAGTTTAAATTTGAATTTTGATTTTAATATGGTTAGTTTTGATGTTGTCTCTTTATTTACAAAAGTGCCTGTAGATGACTTATTTGAATATTTGGAGGAGGAATTAGAACGTCATGACATTCCCTTAAGTGTGACAAACCTCATTAGTCTCATAAGGTTATGTATCAAAGATAGTAAATTTTGTTTTACTGGGGAATTTTTTGTACAAAAGTTTGGCATGACTATGGGTAATCCCTTATCTCCTGTCCTTAGCAATATTTACATGGAAATTTTTAAGACAAAACTCTTACCAAGAATTTTGCCCCAAAAAGTTATTTGGTTTAGATATGTGGATGATATCTTCTGTATTTGGCCAGTTCACAAAAATCTCCAGGAATTCCTTAATAATCTTAATAATTTAGTCCCTTCTATAAAATTTACTGTAGAGGAAGAAAGAAATTGTAATTTGAATTTTCTTGATGTAACTGTCCATAGAAATGATAGAAATTTCACCTTTTCAGTCTTTAGAAAATCAACTAACATTGCCTCTTTAGTTCATTACTACTCCAATCACCATCAAAATGTTAAATTCTCTGTTTTTTCTGGGATGTTTCTAAGGGCTTTACGTGTCTGTAGCCCACAGTTGATTGACGCTGAAATTAAAACTATTTATGATATTACAATGAAACTTAAATACCCAAGGACCTTTGTAGATGTGGCATGGTAAAGAGCTAGAAAAACAATTTATTCAACTAATGACAAACTTGAATTTAGGAAGCATAACATTCTAAAATTACCCTACGATGAAAGGTTTTTAGATATTCCTAGAATTTTAAAGCTTTTTAACATAAATGTTGTTTTCAGTAATATTAATGTCAAGAGTTTAGTAATCAAAAATTCTCCTAAAGATCTTCCAGGCTGCATATATGAAATTCCTTGCAAAAAGTGTGATAAAGTCTATTACGGACAAACCGGTAAATCTCTTTCACAACGTCTCAAACAACATCAATATACTGTGAAAACTGGGCAAATATCGAATGCATTATTCGTACATATGAGAGATTTAGACCATCCTATTAACTGGAGTCAAGCAAGAGCCTTAATTCCATGTAATGACACAGTTAAAAGGAATATCATTGAATCTTGTTTCAAGTCAAATAATAAAAATGTTCTAAATTTAAGTCTTTGTTTATTTAAACTTGATGCGTTCATAATGAAAAAAGTTGTAGATAAATATAAGCAACAAAATTAATATATTCAGTTTTTACATGTTTTGGACTGTAAAGAAACTTTGTAATTTCGGTTAGGGTCAATCTGTTTAGGTTTGTGACCGTGTGATATCCTATAATCCTGGATTATCTCTTCTAATTTTTACCCTTTTGACAATTAACCATATGGTATTCTTGATCTTGTTGTGTACCCGAGACCTTTCTCTACAATTGTATTTCATTCGCTCCTTGACAATGTCTTAGTAAAGACGAAAGCGCTTGGATTTCTGACTATCATTTTCCTGTGGAATTCGCTTATTTATGAAGTCACGTGCATCTACTGTGATTTTTTAAGCATATATATATATATATATATATATATATATATATATAATATATATATATACACACATATATATATGCATCAGCATACTGAACAATCTTGTTTTCCAGGCCACAACTATATTGCTTGTATGCACCAATAGGTCTTGGTTCACTAAAGATCCTATCCACAGCAACCCGCTGCTGCCTACTTGTAAGGAAATCTTGAAGTTACATCAAAACATATGCACACGCGCGCGAGTGTATATATATATATATATACATACATATATATATATATATATATATATATATATATATATATATTATATATATGTGTGTGTGTGTGTGTGTGTGTGTGTGTGTGTGACAAAACAACAAAACTATTGCTTTGATGCGCCAGGTATTTCTAATGGCAAGCAAAATATGCCATCACTGTGAAATCGGCACTACATTCATTTAAAAATGCTTCATCTTTAGCTTGATCAGCAACTTTTATATTTCCGAGAGCATTATTTAGTAAAAGTTTTGAAAACGCTTTTAACACAATATGATTTTTTTCCCGACTACAGAAAAAGTTAGCAATGTTATTTCGTTCTATTCTCAGGCTTTGAGGGCACTGAGAAAGAACTGTTAAATAAGGAATGCCATAAATAAAAGCCTTGTGCTTCTTACTATTCCCAAAGGCTATTTTTTCCTTGGCGTGATGGTTCGATAACTTTTACCAACGATAAATTACTTTTATATCGTCGAAAATAAGCGTTATTTAGACTGAGAAAGGTTTAAATAATATAACTACCTTACCAAATGAATAATATTAGGGCATAGGCCTACCTTAGGCTACCAAATTTAATTTTCTTAATATCACCAATCTGTGAGACAAGTCGTTTGTGACAAACATGAATCATACCACAATTTCCTACAAATATATAAAATACAGCTATTTTTACTTTGAATCGAATAATAGTTGTTTGGTACGGTTTAGACAATACCATAGATATAGAGGGGAGAGATTGGACAGACAAGTGAAGATCGCGTGGACGTAAGGCGCCAATATTAAGCGATGGCTTCCAGAAGTGGCATCGGTATCAACTGAGGAGACCAGCGGCACCCAATGCTGGGCATCAACAGTATCAATTGCAGGAACAAGTTCACAGAAGTCACAAGGGTTCACATTTCACAAGAAAGAGACCTATTTTCACTCACGAAATCTTTATGACTGTGTTGAAATAACTTCAAGTAAACGTGTGTTAGATCGCAGCCAATTACACTCTTGCTCTTATATCTTATAAAATACCTAATGAATGTTATATTGAGCTTGTTATTAAAGCGGCGGGGGGGGGGGGGGGGGGGGGGGGGGGGGGGGGGGGGGGGGGGGGGATTGTTATCCGTGGTACGCGCCTACAGCTCCTAAAATACTACAAATAACAAATTGTATAAAACAAACGTTGTTCAGCGTGCTGAAATCTACCCGTAAAGTCACTGGCATGTAGGGTTGCCATCAGTCCATATAACCATGGTTATGCCTGACAAATTTTCCTGCTACTTGTACAACAGTGTACACTGGCTAGTATTGCGAGGCCTAGATTCAGGCCTGCTGCAGATTTTAAGCGTTAATGAAATGTTATGGTAGTGTTATTTACATGTTATCAACCTAAGTTCTCAAACTTGGTATGGAAAGGACTCTGCTGAATTTGATCTGCCAGAACATTTATTTTTCAATTTTACCATTATCATTTTTATTTAGAAGGGAACTTCAAATTCATACTACGTACTTGCAAAGTCAACTTTCCAAACTAGCTTGTCTACCAGGGTTGATCAACAAATAACCAAGCGGAGCCTATCCTAGCCTAACCTTAGTTAAGCAACGGTAGACTAACTTGGCGTAAACTTCAGGCGCATAACGTCAACAAATTGGTCAACTATATTGCTCAAGTGTATACAAACTACAGCACACATAATTAATTTTTTTTTATTGATACATGTAGTACACATTGTCCTTGGTAAATGCTGCAAAGATAATTTACCAATCATTAAAGACTGCTGAGAAAATAACCATAATGTAGCTGCCATATCTACAAAAGTTTATGGCTTAACCGTAGAGGAAATATAACAGCAAAATTAAATGTTTTTATATCTGCATACAGTACATATTGTATATAGTAAATGGTGCATAAATAATTTGACAGCTTGACGAAAATCCGAGAAAACACGTTCTAAAGAGTACCCCATAAGATTAGTATATGGGTTTGCGCCATTGTTTACATAAGAGAGGTCGCATGGCAATGGCTTTGGCTGTTATACGGTGTCCAATCTCTCCTCTCTATATCTATGGACAGTACCCTACCGGCCTTCATAATGCAGATAGTTCTTAATGACTAGATGACTGTCAATATACAGCAGGTATCCCTTACCATCACAGTAACAGGTTAAAAATATGAACAGAAAAGAATAGAATATGGAATTGAATCTGAAATGCCAAGCGCTGCCACCATGAGGCCATTCAACACTGGAAGGGAAATCAACAGTATATGTTTGAAACGTATAACGAGGAAACATCGCCGTTGCACTAGAAACATTGGTTAAAAAGGGTGGAAAGTCAGATGGAAGAAAGAACGTGAACGGAGGAAAAGGAGTTTGGTTAAAAAGGGTGGAAAGTCAGATGGAAGAAAAAACGTGAACGGAGAAAAAGGAGTTTGAAGTACCAGACTTGCCACAACTACATAGTAGTCCAGCTAGCTTTGCAACTGAGCCCTGCCCACTGTACGCCTAGCCCTCTAAGGGGGAATGGCATCACACTATACTCTGTTTTTTTTTCCATCTGTCCATCCACCTGTGGTGTTTGCGCATGGTAACACTGCATCCCGGGATTTAAATAATATCTTATTTCGAATATTAACGGTGTAATTCGCATACAGTAAATTATTTAAACACTTTTCAGTGGCAAATGTACACCAAGATGTCTTTCTATTTGCCTAAAACTTACACAGCGTAACTATTTAAAGCCCGGGACGCAGTGTTACCATGTGCGACCACCACAGGCGGATGGACAGATGGAAAAAAACAGAGTATAGTTAACAGTCCAAATGATTACCACCAGTACGGATTTGACTCCGTTGGGTAATGTTGAGTTTCGTTCATGAATCATGACACCACAGATTTGAGTTCCCGGAGTTGTGAAGTATGCAATTGAGATCTCCGATAAAAAGATATATTAAGTTATATATCATTATGAAGATCTTGGGGTCATTTTGTTTGAGCACTTTTTTCTCATAAGGCGCAGCCTTCACACACATTTAGCTTTTTTTTTTTTTTTTTTTTTTAAATTAGTGTTGGCCTACATTAGCGGATCCGACATAGACTACATTAATTCAAATGAAGCACAGACTTATGCAGCCAGTTCCGATGTTAGGGTATTAGTATTAATTTATCATAATCCTACATGTCAAATGTTAATATCACTGAAACATTGGACCTACACGTCATTTTGTTATATTCTGAGGCAATAACTCGTTAGGCTTACTCTTCAATTTCTTATGTTTTGAGTTAACGACAGGGCATAAGCCTACTCGCCAATTTCGTATATTTTTCGGCAATGACAGGGTATAGGCCTACACATCAAATTCTTATATATATTTTGAGGCAGGTATAGGCCTACACATCAAATTCTTATATATATTTTGAGGCAATGACAGAGCATAGGCCTACACGTCAAATTCTTATATTTTCTGGCAACGACAGGTCATAGGCCTACACGTAAAATTCTTATCTTTTGAGGCAATGGCAGGGCAGAGGCCTACAAGTAAAATTCTTCTATTTTGAAGCAATGTCAGGACATAGGTCTACACATCAAATTCTTATATTTTGAGACAATGACAGGGCATGGGCTTACACGTCAATTTCTTATTGCAAATAGTTTTCTACCCGTATCTGTTGGAAATAGAGTAACTTTTAATTAATAGTAGTTTCAACTCCACGATATATAATGTATATGCATAACGTGTAATATACACGTATAAGCAAGAGCACATACTACACATACATGCGTGGATGACCAAATCTGAGGACTGTCTCAGTCTTACACAACTATCAAACTGCTTTCAATTAAGTATATTGAAAATATATTTACTAAAGGGATACCAAACTATATTACTGTGACGAGTAAATATACGGCTGCTGTAGCATTTCTATGAAAATGGAGGCTATGGTAGAAAGCCATCATAAAATAATTAACAAATTAGAAAAATATCTGATGGCTGAAAATTTGTGTAAGAGATGATCCAAACCAATCTCCGAGTAGCCCATGAATACTTGGTTTTGGGGGCATTCTTGTACTCACTCTCTCTCTCTCTCTCTCTCTCTCTCTCTCTCTCTCCTCTCTCTCTCTCTCTCTCTCTGTTAGAAGAGAATTCTAGCGCAAACTATATTCATCAAGATCTCCATTACTTTTAATTAAAATAAATTACTAAATTTCAGTTAACACGAGTAGGCAGATCATTCTTTACGCCAGTATTTTATGAATAGGTCTATGTTTATTCAACAATGTTAGGATACCATATGAAAAATGTTCGAAGATACTACAAGCACCATAACAGCAGCAACAAAAACAAGAATAACCACAATAAAACAGGTGAGTATAAGACAGATCTATAATTCAAACGTCATACGCTGCGTAAACCGACAGAAAGACAGAACCTTATAGGTCTACGTCATTTTTTATGATCCTGTTATTTCGAAAAGCGATAATGACCTTAAAAAATTCTCAGCAATTTATAGCCAATATGACCTGTATAGCCTATCATACAGTAACTTTTTGTTAATTAAACAAAGGTATATCCTGGTGTTATAGAATGCAGGATTTGCTTGTCATCCCTCCGAATGTGTAAACGATTCCAATATGAAATGCTAGTCTGCACATCTCTGAGAAAGTTTTTGTGTTTAAATTAAGAGTGGTGAACACGCTTGACAATATCAGAGGATAATTACCATTATCCAGTTATTCAAGGGCACCCATTCGAATGCAGAAATTCCCAGAGACACCTCCACATTCAGGTAAACCTCATATTTTACGAAACACGAGATTGCAGAAACGTGGAACACTTCTGACTTTATTCATATTTATAATTTTTTTACCATTTTTAAAAAGATGGTATTATGTGTACACACACATACATACATACACACACACACACACACACACACACACACACACATATATATATATATATATATATATATATATATATATATATATATACATACATTGTACTGTATGCACATTATATATATTTGCACATACTTTTCACTTTAATAAACGCTTAATTTACATGAGTAAATAGTGCTCCCTACTTATGAATTTCCACTGTGGTACTTAATTAACATGAGTAAATAGTGCTCCCTACTTATGAATTTCACTGTGGTACTTAATTAAAACATGAGTAAACAGTGCTCCCTACTTATGAATTTCACTGTGGTACTTAATTAACATGAGTAAATAGTGCTCCCTACTTATGAATTTCACTGTGGTAACTCAATTGACATGAGTAAATAGTGCTCCCTACTTATGAATTTCAGAGAGAAAAAAAGAAAGGAAAACCTTGTCAACAGTTTACTGTATAGGCCTATAGGCCTATAAAGAAACTGTGAACTTTAACCTATAGCCTGCAATGCGAACATTAACCTTAGCCTATGTATTAAGAAAATGCTGGTAAAAAAATATATCAATTTTCTTATCACAACACTAAACAAAACCTAAATCATTCAGAAAACAATTGTAGGCTTAAGTTACACCCAATATCACATTACAGGAATATACATTATTATATAAGATCATATTCATATATGTGTATGTTCGGTACGATTTTATAGATATATATATATACTCCTATATTATATATATATATATATATATATAGATATATAATATATATATATAATTCATTAATTTATATTATATAATTAATTTAAATATATTTATAATAATAATATATATCGAACTACACACACACACACACACACAACACACATATATATATATATATATATATATATATATATATATATATATATATATATATATATATATATATATATACTATAGATATATATACTATATATATATATATAAACTATATATATAAAATATATATATATATATATATATATTATATATATATATATATATATGGGTTAATTATTATTATCCTTATACAGTTGGTAACATACATATATCTTGCCAGCCTATATATAGTATAATATATATATATATATATATATATATATATATATATGTGTGTGTGTGTATATATATATCTATATATATATATATATATATATATATATATATATATATATATATATATATGTATATATATAAATATATATATATATATATATATATGTATAAGTATATATATATAAATATATATACATATATAAAGATATATATATATATATATATATATATATATATATATATATAATATATGTGTGTGTGTGTGTGTGTGTGTGTGTGTGTGTTATAAACTGTATAAAGATAAGAGGAGTGATAGGCTTAATATAGTAATAATAATAATAATAGGCTAGGTTTGTAATAATTTACTAAACCATTTTTAGCCTAAAGTTTTCACTGGTAAACCAAAAGGCATTTTCGTGAAAACCTTTAGTCAAAAAAAAAAGAAAAAAAAATCGAAGGAAAAATATATCAAGGCTACCCTAGGCTATACAAGTACTGCATAAATATTTATATATATAATATGGACCTATTTTTATATAAAAGTGTGTGCACTAAATACTTTATGCAGGCATCATGGCATAGGCCTATATGAAATGAGTTCTATAACTAAGCTATGTTTTACGAAAATTAAGATTAAAATACCATAGGCCGCTGTATTTGGGGGTCGACTGTACGTAATTAAACCACAGGGGCCAGTACTAAACGTGGCGAAATACATTTGACGCCCCATTCCCTAGTGGCTGTCGTATTCGTGGGACCAGTTCCGTGCAGTCCGTGAGGAGTTAATGCCTAGAATTACCTAGGTAATAACTCCGCGTCGGGTATTTCTTTGGAAATTACAGTTTCCTACAGTATTCCGGTTGTTTCATAAGAATTGTCGTTATTTTTGGGGGGTTGACTAATTAACCCTTAGGGGCCAGTACTAAACACGGCGAAATACATTTGACGCCCCAATCCCTAGTGGCTGTCGTATTTGCGTGAACGTTCCTTGTAGTCCGTGCGGAGTTATTGCCTAAAATTACCTAGCATAGTATCACACTGTTCATATTTGCATGAAAGGGCTGTTAAAAGTAGATCTTGTGTAGTATATTATATGGTACAATAATGCTCTTGAATAAAATCACAAAATAATATTAGACCTAAAGTGGTTCGGTTCCAATTCCCAAAACGATCGTTTACAACCAATAAGAAAAAAAAATCCTACGCTCCCCATTTGAAAAATAGAACAAGGTCATCCTGATTGCTTTCAGAACACAATATGTCTAGGCTTCGCTTAGGCTAACCGAATCTCACTTACAGTATGCCAGCCGAAGATTCTGCAACTGTATTAGCCTACCTTGCAAATCTTTTACCATGACTTTCTTTCACACTAATATTTTGAACAAAACCTTAATGTACCTAAGTAGACTAATATAAAGTAATACCATGGGTACAGAAAAAGGACTTACCCTGCTATTTCTCGGCGTGAAAATTTTTCATGTTTTATCGCTCTGATCCTTTTCCTGGCCAGTTCATTCTTTGAAAAAGCAAAAACGTGCACTTTTGGCCCACTTCGACAATTCCCTTGCAATTCTGGACCACACATGCATATGGCATTGTTTCTGGGGAAATTCGTCCACAACGTGTACACACTGAAGACAGAAGACGAAAAAAAATCCGAAGAGGGAAGCACAGCACAGCAACACATAACGAGTTACGTACTGACAGCAGTGCCAGAGTGTCGCAGACGTTGCCATTTCAAGCACTACCAGCGATGACGTCACTGTTTTCTTTTTCTGCAAGGCCTTCCTTCAGGGGGGACAGGACTCAAGTTCCCCGAAAAATTAACGTCCATTAACATATGTTATGGCAACACTGGGATGTGCTGCCCGCAGAGGATGAGATAAAAATGGTAGGACACGAGAATTAATAGCATACGAATATTTATGGGAGATACGAGAGAGAAACAAAAGCATGTAGAGAGAGAGAGAGAGAGAGAGAGAGAGAGAGAGAGAGAGAGAGAGGAATAACAAACGAATGAAGAGGGAAACAGACATAACAGCGATCCCACTGTCTTAAAGCATCGTAATATAGGACTAGGCCTAGACTTTTTTCTAACTGTTGAATAACTGACGAAATTCAGTACTGTACATATAAAAAATGCGTAAGATTTTCAGTCAAGTTATCAAAGTGCAATCGGCACACCGTAGAAAACACACCACAAATGCACCTACAATTTTTTTTTCTTATTTGAATTAACAAATACTTTTCAATGATGTTAAGCTTTTGCTGTATATAGTAACAGAAAACGGGTTTGCATTCTTGTACGTAGGCCTATGCTGATTTTCACACCAGCCTTGCTAATTTACAATGTCTATCAGTGTTAGAAAAATAATAGGCCGATACACGAAGTCAGAACCCGACGATGTTTGTAGTGTTCTAGGTTAGTAGCCAATAAATTTAGAATGTGAGAAATAAGGTGCTTCTTTCGGCGTCACTGGGAAACCCTTTTGAATGCTTAGCCTAAGACTCATATACTCCTAAGATAAGCACATTCACTGATAATAAATAATTTCTAATTTTAAACCAATCTTTATGCAATATTTTATATATCGATAAAATCGTTTGGTATATTTACCATAGTTTCGTATAGTATAATAGATGCTTGCATAACTTTAGTGTTTATTAAAATATATAAGAAATTCTACCTCGGGTAAGTGCAGACTGCCATATTGGGAATTTGGGATAAAAGCGCAGCAGTTGCCAGTTCAGTTTCAGCCGAAGCTCTGAATCAGTCATGTTTAGATTACCTGCGGCTAGCTTCTTTTTTCCTTTTTTTGTGTTTATCACAATTTCTTACGGGTACTTAGCTTTTATATATCTATGGCCCAGGTATATTTATCATTGAAGTTATTTCTGCATATTGTGTATAATCCCGTGCCTTCTACATAAAAATATGTGCTTTGCTATGAATTCAGTCTATTTGATTACAATCGAATACGACGGAATTAGACCAATCAGCAGCCGAAATCATGAGCAATGGTGCCGTGACATATTGTCAATGGAGAGAATATTCTCACGACAGATCAGCCGACACCAACTATAGTACAGAACCTAGTGTAGGCCTGCTTACTACTTACCATTTCTAATAACGATCAAGAAAGTCCTTACTTTATATATACTTCATATAAAGTATTAATGATGTTCTGATATACAAATCTCAACTGCCACAATAATACTATAGTGAAAATATAAGACATGGTGTCAAAGTGTATGTGCTGCCAACAAGATATATCTGGATAGTATAAAGTTTTGGGTAAATAAGTCTCATTATGCTTTGTTTACCGGTGAAATATTATCCAATTTTCCAACGAACATGATCACACCGCACTTAGACCAGCACCCCGAGTTCAATTTGTGCGGTTTTCAAGATGGCCGCAAAGCCCTGTAACTCCTACTTGATGGAAAACCACCTACGTAGCCTAATACTGGTATACATGTAGCACCTCAAGCTATTAATAGTACCAGTCCCATGGAGAGGGGTGTTCCCCTCTGTAACTGTAACCTGGCAAATGCTTTGGTGTGGTTTACGTATTACGCACATTGAGGACACTTACCAACACATCATATAAACTATGTTTGTCCTCGACGTTTATTAGCGTCCTTTAAACCTTCAACAAGTGAACCAATTCGTCAAACCTATATCTACTTCGACCGTAGTTTAAGTTTGCTTAAATTTTTCACCGAAAACATGACAACAGTAGAGAAATGTGTTAAAACAAAACTTATGCGAAACGTTCCCGACTGCGACACCCTACGAAGACAGTTCTTGTGATTCACATCAATGTATTTCTACTAGTGGTTTATCCATTCACATCACAGTTGAACCGGTAGCAGCACCGACCCTCCTTACACCAAAAGCATTTGAATTCATTTGCTTGTTAGTTCCCCCATACAGTATTCTTGAATGGATATCCATAGACCGCGATATCGACATAACAGGTGGCGGTTATAAATGTCACACTACGATTTGCGGCACGAGGCGTCATGTTCCCCGTTCGAAAGTGATGATCAACTTTAGTAATGAACGAATTCATATACCCGTTTTATTTACAAGATTGTTTTCAGTGAACTTAATTATTCTTTTAAATTGGTCCTGTTTACTTGTAACATGACTTAGCTTTGTAGAAATTTTAACCCTAAATAAGAAAGATGCACATATAAATTATCCACCAGGCCACCACCCCACCCGTTCGGCTTCGGTGGCGTAAACTCGACGTGATACATCATGTTCTCTTTAAGCAGAAGTGCATACCTTCCATGTAACGGAAAAATGACGCATGCTCCTCTTAAAAATTGGTAAATCCACACGATACAAATTCATTCACTTTGCAGTTCGTCATTAAATAGCTTTCTTAAAAATACCCTTTAACATTTGTATAGGCTAAAGGGCAATCTCCTTGCCTAACTGTGACCTCGAGCGGCCATATTGAAAGGTCTCAGTCTAGCCCATGTTACTATATTTTATTACTTTTATTATTTTTACTGGTATTATTATTATTATTATTACTGGACCCAATTTCGCAGAGAAAAATTACCTTACAAAAACAGTTTGGCCTAAGCACTCCAACCATTGTGGTCAAGGCCTAAGCATCTGCTCTAGGATCTGAGCAATGTCTAGCATAAATGGTTCCTATAAATTACAGGACACTCTTATTGTACAGTTACTAAGCACCAACTATAAAGTAATGTACAATCACTAAACACTAACATTCACAATACACTTTCACTCACTAAACACTCACACTTACTATACACTCACACTCACTAAACACACACTTAACATACATTTACACTCAATATCACTAAACACTCCCTGAATACTCAACACTCACTAGACACTCACAATACACTAAATGCTCACTAACACTCATAAAACACTAAATACTCACTATACCACTACACTCACCTAATCCTGAACATTCATTAAACACTAAACAATCACTAAGCACTCACTATACAATAAACACTGAGTACTCACTATACACTAAACACCCACTAAACATTAACTATACACTAACTGCTCACTAACCCTAAATGTTCATTAAACCCCTAAACACTCATTAAACACTAAACATTGAATGAACATCCACTGATCATTTGTTAAACACTCAATAAACACTTACACATTAAATAGTCACTAAGCACTAACAATTTAAGACATTTACTAATCACCCATTAAACATTCACTGAATACTCACTAAACACAAACATTCACAAAACATTCACTAAACCCTAAACACTCACTAAATTTTCACTGAATACTTACACACTAAACATTCACTAAACCCTACGCGCTAAACATTAACTGAAAGCTTATGCACTAAACATTTGCTTAACACTAACATTCACAAAACATTTTAACTAAACTCTAAACATCTCTAATCATTCACTGAATACTTACACACTAAATATTCACTAAACACTTGCACACTAAACCCTAAACACTCACTGAATACTTAAACACTAAATATTCAGTAAATAGTAACATACACTAAACACTTACTAAACATTAATTAAAACCTTAAAGACTACCTAAACATCCACTGAATACTTACACAATAAACATTCAATAACATTCACAAAACCCCAAACACTCAGTGAACATTCACTAAACCCTAAACTAAACGTTCACTCAACACTTACCCATAAACATTCACTAAACACTTAGACCATACGACCAGGGAAACTGCCTGGTCCCATTATATTGACCATAACATCAACTCCATATATAGTTAAGTTGGTAAGTGCTTGTATACGTGTCATATATATCGATTCTTAATTTCTTAAATATAGTATATATGTACATACATATAAAACACACTTATAAGTATGATACAACGTGGTGCTTATCCATGGATTAAACACATGTGGACCTGTTTGAAATTTTGGAGGCAGCATCACCAAAATGTAATGCCATTTTGAAAGCAAACCTGATACCATTTTTTTGTTATTGCATATAAAACTTTATCAATCGTGAACCTATGTAATTGACTTGGAATTCTGCGTAACGAAAAAGATGATATTTGATATCTGTAATGGTAGAAATAGTTTCATCTCTGTTGTTATTACAGATTTGGCAGATATGCATTTTAATTTTGGAATGACTATAGCCACAGTTCGCTTCTGCCACCATACGTACATATAATCCCAGAGACATATAGAGCAATTATTAAAGTTTTGCAACACGAGCCTGTGTAAGGAATAACTATGTTGCATAACAGAATTTCTGCAAAGATCTACCTACTGGCAGCTAATGAGGGTCTTAAAACCACAGGGGCTCAAGCGCCACCGCCACCAAGTGTTATACATATTGACAATCGCTAATTCTCCCTCTCTCTCTGGCTATGACGTTTGCAACACTGATATCAGCTGTCTTAATGGTCAAAATTACTGTGCAAGCATAGGAAATGTCGAACTTACATGTCCAAAGTTCTTGTCACTCGATGCAAGTGGCGCGGTGCTTATAAACCGCAGAGGCTTGTGTGCTGGCTGAGGGAATGAGCCAATGGGAGTGCACGGTGTTGCCACATAGGCATCTTTCGCCCAATCAGAAAATTTCCCCATAAGAAGCGTGTCTCACCGACCAATCATCGTGCACCATACAAACCTTCTGGAAGACTCCCAGCCAGTCTATCCAGAACAACACGGTTGTCTTGCCCTTGGGAATAATGTACACCCAAGGCGATATATAATTAATAAGTACCAGGTTCGAATCCTAGCCAGGGGCAGAGGTACTCATCAATCATTGTCCCTGGCTGTAGGTTATTCACAGTCAATAATTCTTCCACTGCATATAAGAGAATAATATATACTATAATATATATATATATATATATATATATATATATATATATATATATTATATATATATATATATATATATGATATATATACGTATGTATATCAAAATAATTGGGCAGTGCCAACATCTCCATTCCAATCCCCGAGGCTTCAGATATGACTAGTATTGAGTGGATAAAATAGACAAAACTTGATCTGCATGAACCTTTTATTTGAAAACATCAAAAATGAATACACCGGAAGAACAAGGCCATCGGATAATATACATTTTTCCTGATGCTGGCAAACGAACAAAAATTAAAAAAGGAAACAGACAGACGTTTTACTATAACTAAAAAGGAATAGGATGTCATTGTACCTTGCGGAAAATTACAGGCATTAAACATAAGCGGATTACTCTTTTAGCCATAAATGGTGTTCAACCTCGTTAGAGTGAGCAAACAAAGAATTGTAAATGTAAATAAATTCATAAATTATTTATATATATGTATATAATATACATATATACATAAACATATATTTCATGAACAAATACATAAATACAATATATATATATATATATATATATATATATATATATATATATATATATATATATATATAATCTAAATGAGTAAGCTACACCATCATTCTCGATAGGAACCGATCCAGTTAGATCACAATGCAGAATAGACCAAGAAGACAAAGTGCCCTCCTCTAGTAAGAATGAATACAGTACCTCTTACAAAGCCAATTCTTTCTTCAGAGACCATTTGATCGTCACGAAGGAATAGTATTTACCAGTATATTCTTTGTAGTAGAGAAAAAACTCTTCCCGATCTTTACAGTTTAAAACACACATTACAAAGAGTAAGTAAGTTCATAAACAGGAAAAAATAATCTGAATTATTACACTCTTACCATTAATTTAAATGCGGCCGATCACGACACAATTTCATTTGAGAATGAATGCGACGAGGCTCTTAATAAAAAGAAATAGCAAAAGATTCTGAGAGAACAGCAAGTATTCCTACCCAAACAGTTCAATACAATAACATGAGAGAAAGTAAAAGGCATTTTTAACATAAACAAACAAACAGGAAGTGCTGAATTCCTCAATTAAACTCTACCTTGATTAAGCAAAATAACTATGTCATTATTTACATCAACATACCACAGAATGACACCGTTTACCTTCGTGAAAATTTCAAATACCCAACAGGTACTGATGTTTTCATTTATATAATATAAAAATATAATGATTAAACAAGTCTATATACTTGAGACGTTTAACCCACTACAATAACTTCACATATAATTTATCGTGTAAGTGTTCCCGATACAAAAATCAACTATCCACCAGATACATTTCCAGTGAGGTACTATTCCAGGTGAGACGACTGTACAACCGACATGAACTCACGTATAACATTAAGCGAGTCACGTGTGCTATTAACAGCTAAGGGGATGGGTGATTTTTTTTTTTTTTTTACTGGAAAGGCCAATGGAAGGGTCAATGACAGGCCCTCATGTAGCCCATGGCCTTGGCTTGAATGAAATTAGGATCACTGGGAAAACATGGGAGGTAAACAGAGAACACTGAGCCCAGAGGGGCCTACAAGCGAGCACGTGAAAATGAGAGAGAACTCGACTTTATGGTTGCTGGTTTTATGGAATCTGTGCTCATGACCGAGTATCGTCTAACAAATACGAGACAGGAAGAGGTTTGATGAATGGCATTATGGAATCAAATGTAACTTGTCGAATATAGGTGGGATCTTAAACGATATCGTCATCCAAAATTCATCCGAGACGATTCACAGACATGAAATGTGGGCCAAACTCAAAGCTCTACTCTTGTGCAAAACAACTGAAAGACTTAATGTTTGTGAAGCAAAACATGTACGACGTGTATATGTATGACATGTAAATATGTATGTTTATATTTATATAACGTCTCTCGGTACCTTGAAACAACTTCAAAATTAATCAGTGCAAAATTCATTCAGAATTTGAATCCACAGATGACACCGTACGATTCAACAGTTCTACAAGAATCAGGTAGTTGGGTTGGAGGGATTATTTCCCTCTGGAATTGAACCGAAAAATCATGAGCATTCTTTCAGAAAAGGCTCTCACAGGTGGAATGATCTAGCTGGCATGACTTCTGGGCTTCATGAACACCTACAGCCGCTTATTATCTCTCTCTTTCTGTGGTTAAGTCATCTATCATGTTCAGGGCACAAGTCAATTATATATATATATAAGAGAGAGAGAGAGAGAGAGAGAGAGAGAGAGAGAGAGAGAGAGAGAGAGAGAGAGAGAGAGAGAGAGAGAGAGAGATAAGCAACAAACTGATAGATAAGTGTCTCAATTTAAAAAAAAAATTCATCTAGCATTAACCAATTTGATTTAAAGGTATTAGATAAAATGCATAAAGGAGAGAGAGAGAGAGAGAGAGAGAGGGTTGCGTCATTACTGCAAGAGAGCAACACAACTTACTGGCAAGATAATGTATTGTTGATGTTAAAAGTTTTCCGCTGTATGTGTTTACCTTGACGAAAAATCCGTAGTACTGACAACACTCTAATGCTGCAGGTGCCATTTCAAGTAACGTATGCTCCAGCGTAAGCTGTATTTGGCATAAATCAATGTTACTTGAAATATTCTGCAAAATAAAAATCATGATTGTGTACTGACTGCATCAGTGAAACAAATCGTTGACTTACACCACTCCCGAATACAGATCATATTTCCATCAGCCGTTTGAGTGTACCACCAAACTAAATTACTAATTGGTAAATCAACGGTCATTGTTTAACATTTTTAAAACCTCTCAAAAGAATGGAAAAGGCACTGTGCACTTAATATGACCGAGATGTTTCTGTGCAATTACAATAAAAAAACTTCAACTCATTATTTTTGTGCAATTTTGTCGAGACATTTTCAAGTTCTTCGATATTTCGAAGGAATCGGTTTTCATTGACCCCAAGCAACGAATTCAGAAATGTTAGGCAGGAGGATCATAACATGGGACTATCGTAGATTTAGAAGATTTCTTTTTAAATAATGATAATGAAGACAAATAAAACTATGTTAACTTACACCTGGATTAATATAATAATAATAATAATAATAATAATAATCAAGAAATAGTACCATGGTTACCCTGAACTCCAAAGCATCGTAAACAAGCACCCTTTTAGACATCAAAACTTCGGTACGATACAAGATAATGGATGGAAAACAAAAATGAAATAAAATAAATGGAGCATTTACAAGCACAATACTCGCCACCCCTATTTCCCCCATACAAAAAATATATATATTTATTTACACACAGAAAAGGTATCATGGGACATACTGGTGACCCTAAGCGAAAAATATAACGAAACTAAAACAGAACTAATTTCATATCAGGACGCTGATACCTTCCAAATTGAATCGCTCTTATTGGCCCACTTCTCCTCCTGTTCATAACAATTCAAAATACCTAGATACAAAAAAGGCAGGTCTCACCTATTCGTTTCTTTTAAAGTATTCAAGTACCTTTCTATTTTAAAAACATACAAACAAAACACTATTTTTCTCGTTCACACAAATGGATAACAAAATCTGGCGTTTTAAAAAATGCAAATAAATGGTCCACGGCCTCACTGAAGTGGATAACAGGAAAATCATGTAAAAAATGCAAAGAAATCATTCATCTCATGACACTTGAAAAACAACACCCATTCTTTGACACGAGAGAAAAAAATGACACGGTTCATTCTAATTGTCCTTGCTGCCGTTGTCTGATGACGCCGTGGTCCCTCCCTTGCAGGAGTCTCCACTCGTCGACAGGTCCTGGTCCCGGGAAACACTGCTACTGTCCCCAATACCAGAAGCCAGGGGCACTGGTCAATCTGCAAAAGGAAAATAACATTTTGGAGATCATTAAATCTGGAAATTAAATTAATATTTCCGTTTTGAAATTGGGAGGTTATAATTATCTTCACAAGTTGAAAGAAATAATAATAATGAATAATAATAATAATAATCAATAATAATAAATAATTTTAATAAATAAATAAGTATTCAAAGGGACCTGAAAACAGAAATGAGAAGGAAATAGGATATGCCAATAGAAATTTTACCCATAATGAAAGGGACACTAGGCAAGATCTCAAGAACCCTGAAAAGGAACCTGGAAAAACTAGATACCAATGTAGCTCGTCTAAGTTCGGCGAATGATTGTGTCAACTGATGCAATGAAAAGAGGAACATTTGTGTTTCTGTCTATTGATTAATTTGCATATTAGAGTACGAGTACAGGGCAAGATTCTTCCATTAACATCAACAATCAGCTAGCTACCTTTAGCTGGTCTACTGATTTGATTTTCTGATATTTAGGCTGTCAGGCCCAGCGATGGGGCACTTTCGGCCATTAAGCGCTTTAGCCTGTAGGTTAAACTGAGAGAAAAAAAACCCACAATTGCACCGAGAAATGCAAGGTGATGGTTGCTGGTGTATTCGACCCGGATGAAGAAATCCCTAATAAGAACCTTCTGCCCTTCCTCTAGTATCACACACACACACACACACACAATGCAAGGTTCCGTCTTACCAAACGACCTGATTCCTCGATTCCTCCCCTAGAACTGAAGCATGTCATGAAACACCCAATAAAATGGGTTTGATCAAAACCGGCGCCGTAACTCCGACACCAGGAGTTCATAACATAAGATCCAACGCTAACAGATGGTTAGATCTGCTTTATGACCCGGATTTAAATCTCCCCGAGGCTTCTATTAGGCAACCGGAGACAGATGGGTGGACATGTTTATTCTTCTTTCTTTATTTCGCTTCATTTCGTTTTAGGTCAATCAAGACATCGCTGCTCAACTTTACGAGGTGGTTGTCATATTGTTGGGTCATTTCGTTTCGCTAATCTGTGAATGACTGGATTTTGCTTTGTGTTCGTTGGCTTTGCTGGGTGATGTACAATTAGTGCTGAATGTTCTGCATAAGTGCCGTTGATCACCAAGTTTTGACTGATGTGAATCAAGAAAAATGAACAGTATTCACTCTGCTTTTGGGACTGTCACAGAGCATTTGATTATGCCTTTGACGAAAAAGCGCCAATACTCGACAGCATTTAAAATGAAATGGTGTTAATATGCAGTTTTTAAGGATGTTATTAACAAAATAGCAACCCTATTATTAAAAAAAAGCTGATGAATACGTCATCAAGAAGCGAAGGCTTTCATTCACATAGTTCTTGCATACGAGATTACACAGAGGAAGAACGCCAATATTGGTTCAGCTCCTCCTGAATCAGCGATAACAAGAGCGATCCAAAACTTACCCAGATTTCGGTTAAATTAAAAAATGGAAACTTTCAAACTTGATATAGAATTTAAACACGTTACTACACAAATAGCATACTTGACTGAAGCAAAGCTGAGTGAATTTGCATCAATTTGAGTAGTGAAATAACCGACATAAACTGACCAAATATTTGTAAACTTTGATCACCTCAACTTCAAATCTATACATTCTACATGTCAAATACGGGAACTCTTGACGTTTTAAATTTACCAATAAATCTTACCTCTTTCTACAAAGAAAGTTATATAAGTGTGAATACAAAAACTACAAAGGAGAGTCAATTAAGGATAAAAGAAATGTCAGTCCATCAAAATAAGAGACTTTGCGTAGGCAAGTCATTCTTTTGTATCCGTTTGTTCATGATCTGGCAGGAATGCACACCTCACCAACCGAGAGGTCATGAACAGAAGACTCTCAAGAGGAAACACTGTTTTCCTTTCCATATATGATCACTAAAATGGTTACTAAGTACTTCTACAAATTGTCAACTGAAGATATATCCATAGACTGGGTGACTTTCATTTACCGAAGGTTTTTGATTAATATTACTTAGTTTACCTCACAAAATTCATCCAACTTCTCTACTTCATTATACAAATAAACCTCATAAGTAGACAAAATGAATTCATTTATAATAAAACAAATCTGATTTTCCCACTCCTTTTCAAGCATTCAGCGTTATATATACATATATGCATTCCTCTTACTTACCAGTCCTCGTCCATCTCATTGAATTCAACGACTCCGTCTCCCGCTGCCAATTCCATATCCTCTACCTACAAAAAGAAAATAATAATAATAATAATAATAATAATAATAATAATAATATAATAATAACACAATTAACGAAAATATCAGAAATATGTATATAAATGTTTTTATTGTAAAAAAATTATAAAAAACAAATATAAAAGGGGCGAATAATTACCCATATATGAGAACCACACCTGTGTGTATAAATGTTTCACAAAAAGAAAATAAAGACAGGTAATAACCTTTCTTAAGCTCTGTTAGACATAGAAGTGAAAAGGCCATAACTAGGAAAATTTTAAATTTGCCTATATAAAAGAATAGTTCGTCCTTAAACGCAAGTTTGCATTCCCAACTTACATGTTTAGCAGAAAATTCGCAAATAAACCATAATTATTACTCGTCATGCAATGCTAGAGGCACACAATTATAAAGATTACTGTCCACAATGCATTTGGACTGACAGAAAAAAAGGCACGTTTTTTCGACCTACGATATGCGTTTTCGTTTCCCTGACTCTAGTGGCGACTTCCTTACAAATCTCGGGACTGACTGGCCAACCCTTGAAGGTCGAGAAAGGTTAATAGACTTACATCCCGCCTAGACATTTCAATGTGTAATTGCTGATCATTTATTACAATAGCGCGATTCTATTTGAATAGCCTCTACAGTCATGAAGAGACAAGAAAACTAAAACGAAGCGTGGAACCATCGCCACGGAAATAAAAACGGGTTACATGAATCCCGTGGCATGAATAATCCATTACTGTTCATGTATCAAAACATAACGCGTGCCACGTAAATACAAAAGAGAGAGAGAGAGAGAGACTGCATCAATTCATTTTAAGTTAGGTTAGGTTACGAGGGGGAAGCCCAAAAGAGCTAGGTCAAAATAGCTATTATAGTGCGCCACATGAGCTAGGTTTGAACACTTTATATACTATTTGTGTGCGCGCGTTTATGCTACAATTTCTTCTTCTTTTCTTCCTTCTTTGCCTTATCAACTTTGTTTTGATTAACAGTTTCGCTTTTGATCTTTGAAACTACTTCACTGCTTTACTATTTATACTATCAGTTTCGCATTAAATCTTTGAAACTACTTTACTATTTATACTATTAGTTTCGCATTTAATCTTTGAAACAACTTTACTATTTATACTATCAGCTTCGCTTTTAATCTTTGAAACTACTTCACTACTTTACTATTTATACTATCAGTTTCGCTTTTAATCTTTGAAACTACTTTACTATTTATACTATTACTGCACTTACTGTTCGTAACAAGATTTCCTTCTTTGATAGTAAGATCATGACTATCATCTGGTTGGTTTCATCTTTCTACAATTGTCCTATCATTTTTCAATTGATAGTGCTACATAAGCGCTAGTACTATAATAGTTATGCGGCATACGACAAGTGCTATCACTAAAATCGCTAGTATCAGCAGGACAACAAAAAAGCAATTCTTTTTGGCATACAAGACGCCGTTTCACAATCAATATTGTGTGTAATGTTAGCAATAACTCCTCGTGGTGGTGCAGTTTTCTTATTGGTTGCATTCTTCCGATTACATGTATCCCTCGTGATTGATTTGATCACCTACGTTTTGTTATTTTATTACATTCATGCTGAAGGGTTGTATAATTAAAATAATTACAACCCACAAACGAATAAGCAATCGCAACCAAAATGTAACCCAAATCACAAGGAGACTATTGTTGCTAGTTGTGATCATTGATTTCCTAACAGATGTATGTAATTACCACGTACGTAACACCTATTTTGCCCCACTAGCTCTTTATGGTGTGCTGGCTATTTTAGAACTAGCTCTTCTGGAAATAGCTGTTTTGAGACTGGCTATTATGTCGCATAATCAGGTCACGATTCTGCCAGTTACCAGTTACAACGTGTTTTGGATAAAAGAGAGAAAGAGTGGGAGGGGGGGGGGGGGGGTCCCTGCTAAACTGTAAACGGCAGTCAAACTAATTCTAAAAACCTTAGAGGCCTCTTCCAGGAAGATCCCCATGGACGGCGCAATTGAACCGGAGAAGTCGACTGAATGACAGAAGCAGAAAGACAATCAGATAGTTCACAGCGAAGATTCCGCAGCTGGAAAAAGAAGAAAAAAAAAAAAATTCTTCTGATGTTCCACTGAAATGGTCAAAATGCTTTTCGAATTAGCGGAAATGGTCAAAATAACAATACCATAAATATGCGAAAACTTCATTCACGTAAAATGCAAAGGACAAAGCATGAATATTTAACAGCGAACAAATGTTATCCGAACCCACTCGAGTTCAAATTAAAAGGAAAAAAAAATTCCTCGAACAGTTGTACTTCACCGACAGATCCAAGTAAGAGAAACGGGAAATATCACATTCTCCCAAATACACACGCTCGCACACACAAAGGAAAAAAAAGAGAAAATGGTGGAAAAGAGAAAACCGATAAGATTGATGCCAAGGAAGGGTGTAAATGGCACAACGAGTGCAGGAGGAGTTGGTTAGGATAGACGCCGAATGATGGATAGGTCACTTGTTCCGAACAAGCCTTTCATTTTTTCCTCTCCCTTCTTTTTTTTTCTCTCTCTCCCTGATGAAGGGAGAGGGAAGGAAGAAGAACAACAGACCCATATGTTGGGAGAGAGACAATGAAGACAGAACACCGCTCGCTCATCGCCTGCAGCTAAAGAAAGATATCAAGGGCTTCAAATGACTTTGGATAATTCAGTCACAGATTACCTACAGAAAGACGAGATGGGAAAGGCCTGCTGGTCGTTCTTAGGGCTAAACGACAGGAAGGCGTCATCATATATATATATATATATATATATATATATATATATATATATATATATATATATATATATATATACACACACACACATATGTATGTATGTGTGTGTGTGCTTAAAAAACATAGCAGATACCACGTGACTTCATTAAATAAGCGAATACCACAGGAAAATGATAAGCAGAAATCCAAGCGCTTTCGTCTTTACTAAGACATTGTCAAGGAACGAATGAAATACAGTTGGAAAGAAAGTTATCAGGTAAACAACAAGATCAAGAACACCAGATGGTTAATTGTCAAAAGGGTAAAAATAATAAAGATAAAGAGGATTATCAGATATCACACAGTCACAAACTTAAACATAGATTTAACCTTAACAGAAACTACAACGTATCGTATAGTCCAAAACATGTAAAAACTGAATATATAAATTTTGTTGCTTATATTTACCTACAAGTTTTTCATTATGACGGCATCGAGTTTAAATAAACCAAGACTTAAATTTAGAACATTTCCATTATTTGACTTGATGAAACAAGATTCAGTGATATTCCTTTTAACTGTGTCGTTACATGGAATTAAGGCTCTTCCTTGACTCCAGTTAATAGGATGATCTAAATCTCTCAAATGTACGAATAATGCATTCGATATTTGTCCAGTTTGTCAAGTTCTCACAGAAGTGTCCATACAAATTATAGAAATTTCGCCTTTTCAGTCTTTCGAAAATCAACTAATATGAATACTGGCCGATTATTAAGTATCACTGAGCCAGAAAAGAGAGTTCTAAGAAAAATAGAAAAGGTAATATATAATATTAATCCGCTGAATTCTGCCATTTTATTCAACAGAATTTGTTTAAAAGATGGTCTTCTCCCAAAATAATAACAACAACAACAACAACAACAACAACAACAACAACAACAACAACAACAACAACAACAACAACAACAACAATAATAATAATAATAATAATAATAATAATAATAATAATAATAATAATAATATGGGCATAAAATTTGAAACGGTACTACTTCCTGACAGAGGAGGCATTATTATAACTTGCCCATAAAATATCCATCAAAACACAACACATCTAAACAAACAATAAAACAAATAAACGAAACATAACCCTCCACACAAAACTGCAGACAATAAGCGTTAAAGAATTCGATGCCATTCGACCGACGCAAAACACCCAGATATTCTCCAAGTAGAAATGAACAGGTCATGAAACCAGACTAAACAGTCAACCACAACCAGCGCAACCTCCTCCTCCTCGGGAGGGACATCCAGAAAAAGTACTTGGGAAGAAACTAATGGCTACAACTGCAACAATGCCGTTTCCGTTCAACTGGCGTTACGATTAAACGGGGTCTTCTTGGCAACCTTTGTAATGTTTGGAACCCTTGTGACTGCAATGTTTGCAAAAGTTCTCTCTCTCTCTCTCTCTCTCTCTCTCTCTCTCTCTCTCTCTCTCTCTCTCTCTCTCTCGTATGAATAGGTTTAGAAATATTCTAATCGTGAGAAAAATGACAGAAGTTCCATAATATGACATAATGATAAATGGGAGATGGAGAAGCCTGAATGTCTTTAGCACAACCCTGACAATATCCGACGGCCTCCTGTGGACACCTGAAGAGTTGAAAGACCCAGACGTACCCCAATGAGGACTGTGAGGCTGGAGAGAGAGAGAGAGAGAGAGAGAGAGAGAGAGAGAGAGAGAGAGAGAGAGAGAGAGAGAGAGAGGAGGCTGGAGATGAGCAGAGATGTGTGAAGTGAAAGCACAGGAAAGAGTTGTGGAATTTCACAGAGGCCACTGAAGTCACAAGTCGCTGGAGGTGACAATCATTAACAAAACAATGTTCTCGTTTTGAAATTCTACGTTTTTTTTTTTTTGCCAATTCATATTGGCAGGTATACGTAATTACAATAGAACTCAACACGCCGAGGCAGAACACAACTTCCCCAATGATGTTTACTGCTAA
Source organism: Macrobrachium nipponense (assembly GCF_015104395.2). NCBI lineage: Eukaryota > Metazoa > Arthropoda > Malacostraca > Decapoda > Palaemonidae > Macrobrachium > Macrobrachium nipponense. The sequence goes on along the minus strand of NC_087215.1, from coordinate 48,098,228 downwards.
TTACGTGTCTACTATGAACAGAGAGAGAGAGAGAGAGAGAGAGAGAGAGAGAGAGAGAGAGATGTATGAGTGACAGGTGTTGTAGTCTGAGGCGCTAGGGCTCCCAGTCAGGAAGAGCCAAGAATTAATGGGTTGCATTACTCGTCTCACGGACCATATAAAACCCATTAATCAAACCATCCCCCATCCCCATACCACCACCCCTTATCATCCACCTATCCCCCAACCTATGCTCCTTTAGTAACCGATCTGACCCTCTCAACCTCTCTATTCCCATTTCAGACAGTGTTCGCCTTTTTAATCCTTATTTCAGGTTGCTTTAGCGATTTGTTGGTCTTTCATGGTAACTCAGAAGTGCTTAGGAAGATATGACAATATGACAATCCCTTGTGTATTACGGGGAGAGAGAGAGAGAATATTTTTTTTTCCCCACTGCGCATATACGTGTATAATATATATATACATAATACATCATACACACACACACACGCACATATATATATATATATATATATATATATATATATATATATATATATATATACATACGCCATGGCATGTATTATTTGCACCCTTGTATTAGTAAAATGTTCAAGAATTACCTAAAAGATAAAATCACTGACTTAATTACAAATCAGTTACCTAATATATTTTTCTACGTATTAGTATGTTTAGTATTTTTTTCAATATTCACCTTGTAAAAATTGTTATTGTTTACCAAAAGGAGAATTATTAAGTTGTCCTTTTATACCCTTTTTTGGAGGTCAGTCACCTCCCTTGTATAACCTTCGAATTATCGTTGTCCTTCTTCTGGAGCTGGTTCGGGACGTTTTTGGTTTTGGTGGTTCAACTACTAATTCTCAATTGTTGTTGGATTCCAGAAACATAATTTTTTCTTTGTGATCTCCATCTGTCATTTATACAAGTTTTATTTGTAAAGGACAAGACGTCGAGAGGCCTTGCAGTATTCCATTTTCTCTCTTTCCTTCGTGGAATTTCTCTTTACTTATATGTTCATCAAATCCATATTTTCGTGATTCAGTTATACATACCTTACATATTATATATGAAGACATCAATGAACGTCAACCAGATACACAAAGACCCGATAAGAAGACGCAATCCCATCTAACCTCTCTCTCTCTCTCTCTTTGCAAAACAAAAGCTTTTGATAAAGTAGACCATAATATATTGGCGAAGAAAATTAGAAAACACAATATCGTGGATAAAGTAGGAAGATGGTTAAAAGAATTTTTACACAACAGAAAACAGATAGTTATTGCAAACGACGAGAAATCGGATGAAGCCAAGGTAATATCCGGTGTGCCGCAAGGTACGGTGTTAGCTGCAATACTGTTTGTTATTATGATTGAAGACATAGACAATAATGTTAAGGATTCGGTAGTGAGTAGTTTCGCAGATGACACAAGAATAAGTAGAGAAATTACTTGTGATGAAGATAGGAACGCTCTACAAAGAGACCTTAACAAAGTATATGATTGGGCAGAGGTAAATAGGATGGTATTTAACTCTGATAAATTTGAATCAATAAATTATGGAGACAGAGAAAGAAAGCTATATGCATATAAGGGACCTAATAATGAGACCATCACAAATAAGGAAGCAGTTAAAGACCTTGGTGTGATGATGAATAGGAACATGTTATGCAATGATCAAATAGCAACTCTGTTGGCAAAATGTAAAGCAAAAATGGGAATGTTGTTACGGCACTTCAAAACAAGAAAAGCTGAACACATGATTATGCTTTATAAAACATATGTTCGTAGTCCACTTGAATATTGCAATATGATATGGTACCCACACTATCAAAAGGATATTGCACAAATAGAGAGTGTACAAAGGTCCTTTACAGCTAGAATAGAAGAAGTTAAGGACCTAGACTACTGGGGAGAAGACTACAATTCTTAAAATTATATAGTCTAGAAAGGAGAAGAGAAACGCTACATGATAATTCAGGCATGGAAACAGATAGAAGGAATAGCAGAAAATATCATGGAACTAAAAATATCAGAAAGAGCAAGCAGAGGTAGATTAATAGTGCCCAAAACTATACCAGGAAAAATAAGGAAAGCACACAGGGACATTAATCCACTACGCACCAGCATCGATATGCAGCGTCTATTCAATGCGTTGCCAGCTCATCTGAGGAATATATCAGGAGTGAGCGTAGATGTGTTTAAGAATAAGCTCGACAAATATCTAAACTGCATCCCAGACCATCCAAGATTGGAAGATGCAAAATATACCGGAAGATGTACTAGCAACTCTCTGGTAGACATTAGAGGTGCCTCACACTGAGGGACCTGGGGCAACCCACCCAACAAGATGTAAGGTCTGTAAGGTAAGGTCTCTCTCTCTCTCTCTCTCTCTCTCTCTCTCTCTATATATATATATATATATATATATATATATATAAAACCCCTTTGTACCCAGCCCTAAGTAGTGTCCAGTATTAGTAAACAATCCTCTCAGCTGAAAAATTCAGTAGTTATGGCATATAAATATCCCATCATCTATGAGAGATCATACGCTCCATACCATACAAGTTTTAGACGCCATGTCTAAAACTTGTATGGCGTCAGCAAGCCACTGAGTGCCCAGAATTTCTGTTTCTTGGAAACATCTGAAGTTATGGGTAAATTTCATGACTTATCACGTCCTATTCATTAAAACCGCTACTTAAGAATCTCAGTGAAGATCCCTCACACATTAGCGCGTATGACCAGGCCCGCAATATATTTTTAGTAGGTGTTATAAGGAGACAGCTCCAGTTGTAGTTAGAGTGTCAAGTATTCTTGACAGTGGGCTTCGATTAACTGGAAATTGATTGATATTTAAATACACTGTAAACTGCTTCATCATACACGCTTTATTTTAAACTTAGAACTTAATAGATACGTTTAGAATTTCTTCTTCTATATATTTATAGTGATGAAACTATCATAATGTCAGATTTAATCTGTGAATTGTGATTTGAAGAAATGGTTTGCTGGGAAGTGTGCAGAATTTTGGACACTGAGCCTCAGTAATACTACGATTTTCCCTCTATTAGTTAATACTGGAAACTCACTGCAATCAACATATTTCTATTTTTGTTTACCTTAAAATGGTGTTAACAACTCAATTGGAAGTTTTATCAATAATTACATTAACAACATCTACGTAACAAGACTGGGCGTGTTAAATTGTTCTGTTACAAACCTAAAAATTTTACTTATGGCTAAGTTTTATTTTAACTAAATGTAAGTGTAAGCCTTGATAGCTGTTGAGTTCCTAAAGCCTTAATGTAAAGACTGTTTGGCATTCAACTGAGAGAGAGAGAGAGAGAGAGAGAGAGAGAGAGAGAGAGAGAGAGAGAGAGAGAGAGAGAGAGAGAGAGAGAGAGAGAGAGATCTGTAATAAATGATTCTGATGGTGAATAAGAGAATTAAAGGTAAATTTGGATTTTAACAAAAGAGCCAATTTTTTTTCTCTCTCTCTCAGCTGTTGAGTTATTGAAGTCTTAACGTAAAGACATTATTTGACATTTAACAGAGAGAGAGAATGAGAGAAAGGTGGGGGGAGAGTTTAAATAGCTCCTTTGTTAAAGTCCAAATTTACCTTTAATTCTCTGATTACCATCAGTGATTTATTAAAGATTTCTCTCTTTCTGTTAAATTAAATGCCAAACAATGTCTTTGCATTAAGGCTTCAATAACTCAACTGCTGAGAGAGAGAGAGAGAGAGAGAGAGAGAGAGAGAGAGAGAGAGAGAGAGAGAGAGAGAGAGATTAAAATAGCTTCTTTGTTAACGTCCAAATTTGCCTTTAATTCTCTGATTCACCATCAGAATCATTTATTACATTCTCTCTCTCTCTTCTCTCTCTCTCGTCTCGCTCTCTCTTCTCTTTCTCTCTCTGTTAAACATTTCAAAAATAAAATGTCTTTACATTAAAGCTTCAATTACTCAACAGCTGTGTGTGTGCGGAGAGAGAGAGAGAGAGAGAGAGAGAGAGAGAGAGAGAGAGAGAGAGAGAGAGAGAGAATGGGGGGAGAATTGGCTCCTTTGTTAAAGTCCAGACTAACCTTTAATTCTCTGATTCACCATCAGAATCTCTCTCAGTTGCTGAGCTACTGAAATCTTAACGCAAAGACATTATTCGGCACTTAACGAGATAGAGAGAGAGTAAGATCTGTAATGAATGTTTCTGATGGTGAATCAGAGAAATAAAGGTAAATTTGGACTTCAACAAAAGGAGGCATTTAAATTCTCCCAACACGCCAACTCTCTCTCTCTCTCTCTCTCTCTCTCTCTCTCTCTCTCTCTGTTAAATGCTAAATCATGACTTTGCTATAAGGTTTCAATAACTCAACAGTTATTGAGGCTCATACTTACAATTAATTAAAACAAAACTTGGTCATAAAATATTATCAGGTCTCTAATAGACAATTTTAGCATTTGCACTCTTGTTATGCAGATGTATTATTTCTCATGTGAGTAATTTCAGTATAAAAAAATCTAACATTCCTAGTTTTCTTTACCCATGAATTTTTTTTAGGAAAAACTAGTTTGCATTCTTATCAAAATAAAATTATTTGTAGTGATTTATTCAGCAATCGTAAATACAGTACATTTATCTCTAAACAAGTTTACAGCAAATAGACAGCAACATCTCAGCATTTGAAAATTTTTTTCAGCAAAATTTCAAAGGTTTGAGACGCCATTTTTTTGATTAGTGACATCTTTTATATCTCATGATAATAGTGATTTCTCGGATTCATTATCATTCAGATGACTAAACTATGCTATGTATATTTCGATAATCTTGCCATAATCTGTGCACTGGAACCCAATGTCAAGAAATCTGGACACGATAAAAGGCTTCATAAGCCGGAAACGGGTTACATTTGAAATTTACCGTAAGGTAAGTGCAGTTATTAGACACAAACATTCTTAGGCTGTGAATTTCAACAAAATCGGAGATGACAAATTTTTTGGGTTCGAAGTGGATATATAGTATAGTATAGTATAGTATAGTATAGTAATAATATATATTATTATTTATATTATTATATATTATTTATATTATATTATATGATATTATATTATATATATTATATATATATCGAGCAACAAATGTCCTTTAATATCTAATTCGCTCCACCTCGGCGGGGTGGGCTAAGGCTTCACTGCCAGTCCTGGAATCGAAGATGTCGATGGTTCGTGCCCATCGGCCGGCAATTCTATTAGCGAAAAAAAAAAAAAAAAAAAAAAAAAAAAAAAAAAAAAAACCCTTCGGTTAAACATATATATTATATAATGAGGAGGCGCAGAGTCAATGTACGCGAAATACAACCGCACCTGTTTTTGCTTTTGGTCACATTTAACAACCGAGTTGTTGACTCCAAAACCACATCTGGAGCCTTCAAAATTTCTCTGGCTGTAATGTTGAAAGCAAGAACCGACCACAGAATGCGGACGAACTGACAAAGCAAAAGGTAACAACGTGAAATAATTGGAAGACCCACAATCCAAGGTGAAGAGGGAAATATAAAACAAGTCTTACAAATAAGGCGGCTGATTTTGCCTCTCCATCTTTCATGAAGGTGTCTACAATAGGCTATTGAAGATCTTTAGTTGACCCATCCCATCGGCTTTTGCATGATAAAAACAGATATTACAAGTAAAACCCAAATATCCACAATACAATAAAGCTCTGGGAGGGGGAGGGGGGTTGAGGTACAGGTTGGATTCCCCGAGCAACGATTAAACAGAACAAAGGAGATATACGATGTACAATTATTGCCAAGAAAGATATTATTAGACTCGGAGGAAAATCCGAACCAAACGACTGATAATAAAAGTGCAGAGGAAAAAGGGGTGGGGTGGGGGTGAGGTGTGGCACTATAGTGGGAGGACATCGTGTAAGTCTAAATCAGTAACAGTTTTACGAGCAGTCATAAATCGCACTGACCCCATGACTATAACTGATCCTTCAGGCTTCGCAACTGCTCAAGAACAGTGTGTATGTGCACTCAAGTATTCATGAATAAAATCACGACGATGAAGTTCGCCCAGAATTTATCACTTCTTTGTTGCCCCGGACATTCATTTGCATTCCGAAGCAGGTGCAAATTGGCGTGTGTGTGTGTGTGTGTGTGTGGGTGGGGGGGGGGGGGTGTGGTATGAGAGGAGGGAACGCTACTTCAACGGTAAAAGAGCCCCTAAAACAAAGATCGATTATCTTCTTGTCGACCTACCTATTTATTTGTCCTCGACTGGACCACTTGCTAAAAACGTTTCAAGCCTAATAACGTTTCCCTGAATTTCTGTGAAATCCATAATCAATTTCGCTGGGGTGTTATAGGCGCCACCCCAAGTACTTCATCACATTATACGGAGGTCTTGTTACGTAGCGGGTCAAGACGGGAGACTGATGCGCGTCAGAGTGATTTCCATAACCCCTGACTGACTGACTGACTGCAACTGACCTCGGTGTTACTCAAACTCAATTTTTTTTATGAATTCCCATCTTGCCCGTTACTCTTGGACTCACACAAATCGGTACCCGTACAGTCAAGATGACGTTAACAAAGGAGAGGAGGAGACAGCGAGCCCATCTTACGTGTCTTAATTCCGTATACTTGAACAGGCCACAGGAGAGGCAGCCCCGGGGTGGGGAACGACAAACCTATAGTAAACCACCGTTGTAATAGAGCAAAATGCTGGATATAATTTGCGGCTCATCATATGACTTACATATAACTTGCTCCAATTATAACTCCTACCGAGGAGAGGCAGAGGCAGTGCTTCTCGATGCCTGCGTGACTTGCAAGTGTCAGATGCCTGACCCACGAACTATCGTACGGGCAGCGTTATAGCAAATGATGTACTAAGTGTTTGGTCACAGTTATCAATTAACAAAAGAAGTGTGCGACCTGATGCGAGAATTCTGTGGCGGTGCTCGCATTTCGTGCAAGAAGGTTCAACCTGATTCAAGGCGAGAGGATCTTTACGGCAGGATATTGCGCTTTTTCATGCGGATCGTGAATACGTAAAAATTTTTGGTTGAAAATAAATGAAAGAATAAGTAATAACCAAACTAATTATAAAAATATATATGCTGCGTACGCACAGGGCGGTGCAACAGCACAATATTCTAATCACAGTTGAAATTTCATAATCTTACAAAAACCACCTGCGAGATTAAGACTTACGAGGATATAATTCTTGGCAATTAGAAGGAAGATTAACCTGAGGAAAAACTGCACCTGGCGCGTCAACCCCAAAACATATCGACGGAATCCTGGAAGAAAAGGCTCACAAGCAGCGGCTCGCTACAAGAACGGAGCTCAAAAATAACGTCATTAAAAAGGCTTCTATAACAATTTCCATCTTTTGGTTCCCAAATCCGCTTGGCGGGGAACATGGCAACATGTTTCTGCTGTTTCAGAAGATGATGAGAGGCTTTTACGGTGTGAGAGAGAGAGAGAAGAGAGAGAGAGAGAGAGAGAGAGAGAGAGAGAGAGAGAGAGAGTCTCTGCCCCTTTCTCTTAGCCCCCTCTCGGCTCAGAAGCAACGAGAGACCATTAAAAAGAGATCATTGCCATTACAGTTGCTTTTGTTGTGTTTTTGCGTAGTTTTTTCACTTGCTGTCCGCCATCAATCAACGCTGACAACATAGTGGTTGGCTAGTGGTCATCACTCACCAAAGATGGCCAGAGTATGCTTTGACTCTGGAAAAGGGGGAAGGAGTGAGGGGTGGGGAGAGGGAGGAGATGGAAGCCACTGAAAGGATATCAACACCCGCCAGAAACAAAGGATTCCATTTCCATGTCGTTATCTTCATGCTACCGGAAGGAACCGAAAATCCAGGACTCAAGAGCAAGATAAAACATGAACATTGTAAAAAAAAACAAAAAACAAAATTCCACTGGCTGAAGGAATGTCTGATCTTCTGATCTGAAACCAGAAGGTTCACGCTGTGCCTTTCATGTGACTTAGTCAACTGAGTCTGATAAGAAGGAAGCGAAAGCAGCCTACCGGGAGAAGGTTATTGAAATATGGGCAAGGGTTACAGGCAATGCAGCACATGTAGCATATGAGGAGTATGTCAAATTCCAAAGTGGGGGTACCTGAGCTAGCAAGAAGTCTGTGGATACAGAAGACAGAAGGATAGAAGAAATGCAGGTCTAAAAGTTGCGAGTGGAAAACGTGAGTGTAAATTACGAGAACTTCCATGGATAACAGTTGTGGATGTTTTGAGGAACAATAAAAGGATGAAGAATGCAAAAGACACCGGGAGGTGTTGTGATGACAGATCAGAGTCTGCAGTACAGGCATGAAAGTGTGGCCAAGCTGTATAAGGTGTTGGATGTGGGAAAGGTACCAAAGGACCGGATGAGGTGGAAAAATATTCTTTGTCTTTGGTGAAGGTTATAGAGGTGACTAAAAGGCAGACACATCAAAACTAAATCTCGAAGGCGAAGGGGAAGGCACCATTACCTCAACAGTTGACTATACCAACGTTTCACGAGGGTTGCTAATGTTGCATTTTCAAGGAGGAAATGATTTACAAAGCACCTTACTAAAAATCGCAATGAAACGCAGATATAATAAACGCATAAAATTATTTTATAAAATGAGTACATCGATGTTTTCATGTGATTTTTTAGTAAAGTGGTTTGTAAGGAATTTTAGCCCTGAAACTGCGACGATTGCAAGTGTGAAACGTTGTCATAGTAAACTGTTGTGATAATGGCGCCTCCCCCTTCGCCTTCGAGACTGAATCCTGAGTCTAACCCGCCCTTTTTAAACATCGAATTGCAAAGTTGGTGGTTACTTGAATGTGCTGAGTCACAGGCATACCTTATGGAACCAACGCCTCAAAGAAGCCACGCATACAAATGTATGTATGTATGTATCTGTATATACATATACATACATACATACATACACACACACATGCCCAGCTACACAAGAAAGAAAACAAAGGTATTTTCGCACTCTCAACAGACCTCCGGTAATTCCAGCGAAATCACGAAACGCTAAACGTTCGTGAAATAATAATGAAAGAATGGCGCTGTGCGATCATGAAAGATTTCCGCACACGAGACAACCAACTCCACGACATTTCTACAAAGGGTTTCACGCAATTTATAATGACAGTTATAATGAACGACGTTTCCCTTTAATTAAATGAGCTATACTAGTTTAGCAGGTAATAAGAAAACTAGAAACATGGGACAAGTATAAAGTAGGTCAACTACGAAACAGAGTTGAGCTGAGTTTGCCTCTTTTTGTGTGCGCCTGTGTAGAATGGGCAACAGAATTTGTTTTCGATGCGGCCACGGGAACTGAAGCGAACCGGACCTATCTGACCCTTTTCCTCCAAATAATCTTAAAATAATCACTGGCAAACACGAGTAAGGTTTTAGGGAGAATTCCCCAACGTTCATTCCAGATTCACCTGTTGGCAGCGCCACACAGTCTGATTCTCTGGCATCTTTAGCACATCGTCGAAAAATGACCTAAAATTCCCAAAATTGGGCAAAACTAAACTCGAGTACATCGTGGTCATACATCGTCCTTTGAAACCTGTCACAAAATTTGAGGCCAAAGAGCCGGCGAAGCCTCAGAAACATCCACATGTGACAACACTCTTCCCCACTAAGAGCCAAAAATGATTTCTTTTAAAACATGCTATCAAATCACTAGAAAGGAGGTTCCAAGAATGAACTGCATGATCTTTTTGTAATCAGTGGCGAGAGAAAAGATATAAATAATGTATTGAGAGAGAGAGAGAGAGAGAGAGAGAGAGAGAGAGAGAGAGAGAGAGAGAGAGAGAGAGAGAGAGCAAGTTTGGGGCTTTATTCGGAAAAAAGTCGGCCGACTGCCCACTTCAAATAGGCAAGATCATACTAAAAAAAACAAGACAAAGAAAAAGAGAAATATACAGCCTCGCCACTTCAAGAGGAAAGGCTATCAGTACAGAAACCAGAAACAGAAAGAACTCATCAGTTGGAAGGTAAACGAAACAGAAACCGCTAATTCATCCGATTCTGCTTCGTGTATTAAGGACAATTAAAAAAAAAATCTTTTCAAGCTTTTTACGATAAAGCCTCAAAATAATCATTCAAAATTCCCTAATCACTTTGGGAAAACTTCAGCAAAATCATTTCCAAAACTTATGACACACGAACTGGAGAGAGAGAGAGAGAGAGAGAGAGAGAGAGAGAGAGAGAGAGAGAGAGAGAGAGAGAGAGAGAGAGAGAGAGAGAAAGTCTTCTTAGATAGTAACATCTCCAAACGAACTGTACAAAACAGTTTGTCTGAAAATATTAAAAACCAAAAAGATTTTTTCTTTCAAAAATAACTCATTTGATATATAACATTCCGGAAGAAAAAACTTACAAATAAATCGTTGGAAAAAGATTTAAGATACGACAATTTGAAATAAAAAGCGAGAAAACAAATAAAAAGAAAATATAAAAAAGAGGAAAGAACGCCCCGCAAACTTCTTAAAAACTTTTGAAAGAGCAACACTTCTAAGCGAGAATCCAAATTCGAAAATAAATAAATATTTAATCTAAAATTAATCAAACTCAATTATAACTTTGAAAGAACAAAGCTAAAAACACATTCAAATTAATTAAAGAACAGAGATAGAAAATATCTCAAAATAATCAAACTCAAAAATAACTTTGAAAGAACCACGATAAAAACATTTAAAAGTTTTCATCCTTAAAAATAAATTTTAAAACAAAGCTTAACAAATCCAAAAATTCTTAAACTCCAAAATAACAAGTAAAAAATAATCAAACTTTTAAATTACTTTGAAAAAACAAAGGTAAAAAATATAACAGATAATCACGCTCAAAATAACTTTGAAAGAACAAAGCTCAAAATATTATAAATAATATAAAATAATCAAATTAAAACAAACTTAAAAAGAACAAAGCTCAAAGTAATCTTGAATCAATAAATAAAAAAAACATCTGAAAATAATGATACTCAAAAATAACTTGAAAGAATAAAGCTTGATAAGCATCTAAAAGTAATTAAACGGAAAAATAATTTTGAAATAAAGCTAAAAAACCTTAAAAATAATCAAACTCAAAAATACTTTGAAAAAACAAGGCTTAAAGACATATATAAGCAATCAGAATAAAAGAATAACTTTTAAAGAACACAGCTGAAAAAACATCTAATAAATCAAACTGAAAAATAAATTTGAAAGAATAAAGCAATGGCAATAAATTTAAAAATAGACATACTCAAAAATAATTTTGAAAGAAAAATGCAAATAAAAAAATTTAAAATGATCAACCTAAAAAAATTAGCTTTAAAAGAACAAAGCTAAAAACGCAAAAATAAACTCAAAAACAACATTGAAAGAACAAAGCTATAAAACATCAACATCACAAAAATAATCAAAGTAAAAATTAACTCTGAAAGAACAAAACTAAACAAAAGCTAAAAATGATCAAATACAAATAACTTTAAAAGTAGAAAGCTCAAAAACATTTAAAAACAATAACTGCATCTGAAAAAGTAAAAATAAAAAATACCTTCGAAAGAATAAAGCAAAGGCTAAAAAAATAATAAAAATAGCCAAAGAAAAAAAAACTTTGAAAAAAAGATAGAAATCATCTGTGTATTTTAAGAAATTAATTTGAAAGAACACAGTTAAAAAAATCTACAAATGATCAAACGTAAAAATAACTTTGAAGAACACAGCTCAAAAAACTCATAAAAAATCTAAAAATAATTAAATTAAAAAATTACTTTAAAGAATAAAGCAAAAGCTAAAAATAATCAATAAAGAATAACTAAGAAAGAACAATGTAAAAAAATCATCGAAAAATAATTATGCTAAAGAATATTTTATAGAAGCTCAAAAAACATTTACTCAAATATAACACTTGAGAGAACAAATTTCCGGGCTTTTTTTTTTTTTTTTTTTTTTTTTTTTTTTTTTTTTTTTTTTTTTTTTTTTTTTTTAATAGAAAATACCCCATCCAACTATAACTATTCCGAAAAGACAGAACTCGAAAAGCTACTGTTCACAATCGCATCTCCATGAACGGACCGACCACAACACTCGATTCGAGTGGCCCAATTTCAACTCCAACACGACAAAGCGAACTGCTTCTATTTCTGCGACTATAATGACCCTATAACTCCTCAAGTACTGTAATGGATATTGGCATGCGAGAGGGGCCAAATGAAATCGCAAAAAACCTGTGATCGACGACGGCCAAAGCGAAATATTTCTGGAAACAATCATTCTGAACGACCGAAGACCAGAGTGCCTTCCTATCTATTTAAAAGAAGAAGAAACCCATTACGCGAGTCAAATAATGGTCGCATGAAGAGCTGCCCTCGTCCAAACGCGTGAAGACGTCGGAATCGTCAAAGGATTTATGGCCCTAAAATTCCCCGAGTTTAATAACGCAGGAATATTCACGGGCCATAATTCTTTTCTTTCTTGCGAATAATAATCGTGTAGATCAAGAAAGCAATTTAATTTTAACCTTTCGGTTGAATATTTCGGTTCAGTTTCAAGCACACATCAATGACAGAGTTGATTAATGGAGTGCAGCTCGTGGCTAATATCATGCAGCCACGTCAATTCACTCAAAACTGGTAAGGATTAAGGTTAGATCTATTGACAGTCATTCCAAAATCTGCGAGATACCAGACGAGGCATACTCACTTTCACAAGACTACGTGGGAAAAGACTGAAATGAGCGTAACTGCCTAACTTGCTACCTCGAGCTACTTACATAATTCACGAACGATTCAAGAACATTTGGCTCAAAAGCCAAGCACTGGGGCTCTTCCAGCCACTCAGCACCGAAGACACTACAACGGGGACTAGTTCCACAGCAAGAGGAAGAGGAAGATAAAACGGAGGAGCGGTAAAAGGCTTAGAAGGCGAATGCAGTCAGGGGCCTAAGGGACACCGCAAACAACACTGACTTTGACATTAAGCTGGAAAAATTATAAACACTGAGAGCACCTGCTTTTTCTGACATAAACATCAACCTTCGGCAAGCTCCTGTGAGAAACCCCAAAAGGGAAATCTGAATTCGTGTCTATTGGTGTCAAAATATCAAGGGGGAAAGAACCGTCTCAAGATCACTTCTAGAAGTATACAATTCAGAAAAATTTGGTATAAATTCCCTCCGAAAGAAAACTGGGGAGGCCATTTCCGGGAAACGTTTTTCAGAATATAAATCTAGAAACTATATTCCAATAGCGAGCAAACAGCTTTACGAGGAGGAAAGACATATAAAATTTTGAACAAAATAGATTCAGAAGTTATGGTTTTTCCATCTGGTATGATATATGCTTCGATCTGTGTTTATGCATTAGTTTGTTTATACAGACTGACCTTAACTGAATAATAAATATAAAAAATAACTCCTTTCTAAGAGCTTTTCGAATTTACTTCTGAAAAACAAACTCCATAATTTCAACATTCCCAAAGAGATTTGAGAAAATTTCCAAAGCTCGTTTGAAAAACGCCTGAAAAACAACCTGTCAAATAGTCTAGTTGACCACATCATCATTGCCAACCTAACCCAGTCAATATTTACTTATTTATAATTTGCGAAACTTCTTCCCACTGGCACAATCACTGCTGAAACGAAAAATGCAATGGTGTCTGGTTGCGCGCGTATGCATACCCAAGAGCACGTTCGAGAGAGAGAGAGAGAGAGAGAGAGAGAGAGAGAGAGAGAGACGTAGCAGGTTCGCAACGATCCAAAGGTGTCGACAAAAAGTCCGTTAATGAGCTTACGAGATGACGCACAACGCATCATCATCATCATCAACGGGTATCGCTCTCTCTCTCTCTCTCTCTACTACACACTGAAGGTCTTTGCCTGTTGAAATAATCAATCGGATGTTGGTTTGTTTATGTAATGGTCTTATGATAAAACACAATTTATGTACATTATAAATACGAAAATTATACAATATATATATATATATATATATATATATATATATATATATATATATATATATATATATATATATATATATTATATATAGGCTATGCAGGTATATCACATACATCCATTCAGGAAATCGCAGACAACCACATCAGAAGAAAAATTTATTATTGAGACGTTTCGCACATACAATGTGCATCTTCAGTCTGTTGAGATAAAAAACACATACATATTAGCATTCAATAATAGCAGGATTCTTAATATAGTAAAAAGACTAAAATTAACTTAAAATTGACATAATGGACTAAAACTTGACAAGTAAAACTAAAAAGTAAAAAGTACAAATAAAAAACAAATACCAAGGCGCAACCAACCGTTAGTTGAGAAGGAAGGAGGTAGAATGACTAGACTTGAGCAAGAAGTTAAAACGTTTACTATGCCAGATAAAGCGGAGAAGATGAAACTCACTATTCAACAAGGGAACAGGACGTTTAATATATATAATGACTCTAGAGTGGTTATGTAATCAGAGTCTTTAACCGGAGCCTAAATAGAGAAGTGTTGTTTCTTCACCTCTATCTTGCAATTGATTGCGTGGTTTTTTATGTTTGAGTTTTCAGGCCTACTTAATTTTTGACCGGTCCTGAAACTAAAGCCCATGTGACTGCAGTATCTCATCTGCAGCAGCCTCCTAGTCGATCCAACGTAAATTCCGGGACATCCCGGGCACGTAAATTTGTATACCACGTTGGATCGCATGAACTGCTGCAGACGATCTTTGAAGCAGAAAAAAGAGCCTATTTTGCATGGGTTGTTAGATATAAGTTTTATATTTAGACAGGGAATTTCACTTTCTATGATTCTAGTTAGGTGTTGTGTAAAATTTGCTATTGTATATATATGGTATGGAGGCATACATTAGTTTCTTTGGTACGCCTGTCATTGGAATGGGTGGTTTAAAATGCAAAGTTAAAAGTTTGTTAACAATATTAAAAAATACATTCTTAGGGTACGAGTTTCGTTGGAAGATATTAGATAAAAATTCAATTTCTTTATGAAAGATATCCCAGTTTGATGAGTATTTTATTGCTCTATGAACTCTTTTGACAAGAACTATAAAACTTATTAGAAAGTCCCGTATATGTTTTCTTTCTAAAAACTGAAGTGTTAAAAATTGACTGATCCCTAGTTATGCAAATATCAAGGAAACGGTAATGAATTACCGTTTTCGAGTTCCACCGTAAAATTAATGTTAGGGTGTTTCAAATTAATAAACTGTAAAAATTGTAAAGCTTGCCATTCGTATCTAAAAAGGGCGAAGGTATCGTCCACGTACTTCTGTAAAACAATGGTTTAAAAGAATTAGGACAAGAATTCAAAAATTCTTGTTCAAGACTAGACATAAAAAAATTTGCGAATAATGGACCCAAGGGAGAACCCATGGCCACACCATCAACCTGAGAATATAATTTATTGTTAAAACAAAAGCTGAGTCTTGAACGGCAAGTTCTAAAAATTGCTTAAAAAGCAGCTTATTAAAACCATGAAATAAAAACTCTTCATTTGGAAATATTCTATCAATTATGATGTTTATAGTTTCATTAATAGGGACATTCGTAAACAACGACTCCACGTCAAAACTGGCAATAAAGAAGTTCACCATCCTGTTTAGTTATTTGATCTTGAAATTCGTAACCGTTTTTTCACATTGTATTGGTTAAAAGAAAACTCATTTAAAATAGATACTACAAATTTAGATATATTAAAAGATGGACTGTTGTATGCCGCTTAATTGGTCTAATAGGCAAACCAGGCTTATGAATTTTCGGTAGTCCGTAAAGAATGCTAAATGAAGAACCCGAGACAAAAAGTTTTTGGTATGTATTTTCATCCAATATGTTTTCATTTTTTAGTTTCCTTAAAAATCTGTTAATTTTATCTTCACGTTTATAAATATCTAAAAAATTAGGCTCTCCTAGAAGTTTAAATTTAGTATTATCGGAGAGAATTCTTCAATTTTAGTTGTATATTCAGTTTTGTTTAAGATTACAACACCTTTTCCCTTGTCTGGCTTACAAATAACGAGATCATCTCTTTTTCTAAGTGTGAGTAATAATTGCAAGTCATCTTTTCTAAAGAACGGAGTCCACGAGACCTTCAGTTGAGAATAGGTCTCATCGGGCCAAAGAGGAAATTTTCTGTTGTAAATTGCTAACTTTTATATTTACATCAAGTTTGATTAGACATTGAAACAACACTTCCAATGGATAAAAGAATCTGGCATAGTCAGGTCTATAAGAAGGTAAACAAAATTCAAGCCCAAGAGAGAATTTTTACTTTCGTTTGGGCTTGAATTTTGTTTACCTTTTATAGTTATAGACCTGACTATGCCAGATTCTTTTATCCATTGGAAGTGTTGTTTCAATGTCTAATCAAACTTGATGTAATTATAAAAGTTACGAATGTCCCTATTAATGAAACTATAAACAAACATCATAATTGATAGAATATTTCCAAATGAAGAGTTTTTATTTCATGGTTTTAATAAGCTGCTTTTTAAGCAATTTTTAGAACTTGCCGTTCAAGACTCAGCTTTTGTTTTTAACAATAAATTATATTCTCAGGTTGATGGTGTGGCCATGGGTTCTCCCTTGGGTCCATTATTCGCAAATTTTTTTATGTCTAGTCTTGAACAAGAATTTTTGAATTCTTGTCCATAATTCTTTTAAACCATTGTTTTACAGAAGGTACGTGGACGATACCTTTCGCCCTTTTTAGATACGAATGGCAAGCTTTACAATTTTTACAGTTTATTAATTTGAAACACCCTACATTAATTTTACTGTGGCACTCGAAAACGGTAATTCATTACCGTTTCTTGATATTTGCATAACTAGGGATCAGTCAATTTTGAACACTTCAGTTTTAGAAAGAAAACATATACGGGACTTTCTAATAATTTTTATAGTTCTTGTCAAAAGAGTTTTAAGCTTAATGCAATCTCCACTCTGGTTCATAGAGCAATAAAATACTCATCAAACTGGGATATCTTTCATAAAGAAATTGAATTTTTACCTAATATATCTTTCCAACGAAACTC
>NC_087215.1:48021164-48076164 GCF_015104395.2 Macrobrachium nipponense | reverse complement strand
CTTCAAAGGATAACAACTACTCTATTTTGGGAGTGACAATGGGAGGAATGTTGTTCTCTGATGCTGTAAGTATCAGAACGAAAGGGAGCGCATTTCCTGAATGTGCAAAGATGAGAAAAGTTGACGTCTCCTAATGGGCCTTCGGTGGACTCTCAGATGACAGGTGAAACTCCTAGACTGCTAATCAATCAGTAAATGTAATCCTTATTTTCCCATTTGTAGCGGCACTACAACTAACAGTATGAGAACACACATTATACATGTGTCTATAACGCATGCACAAGGTACAGCAGACGTCAAGATCCAGACGAAAAAAAAAAAACAATGGTTTCAATCACTTTCAATATACAAGAAAACAAGAGGCATTCAGAGACAATAAGCTATCCGTAACAATTAGAAAAGGCTATTGAAACGTAGTTACAACATTCTCCAGAGAAGTTTGCATAACTATAAAGAAAAAACGAGAAACCCAGAAACTGCCATCAGGATTCGGATCGCGCTTCTCCTCAAGGGAATCATGGAACGTAGCCCTTCAAGCTGAGCTTCATAAATGGGAAACTGAACCTCAAATCTCGAATTTTCAATTAAACTCATAATTGAAACATATACTAATAACGATAAAACTTTCTTTTTTGGCACTCGCTAGGGGGGGGGGGGGGAGGTTGGTCCTTCCTGTCGTAGATGACAACCTGATAGAGTACCAACCCCATTCAAATGACGTCACGATTTCGTTGCTAGGTCAGGTCGGAGGTCAGAAAGGTGACGGCCATACGCAAGACCCCAAAAGCAAATGGGTATCGTTATAATAATAAGCAATACCACGTAAATAGTATGAAAATTATGAATAGCTATCCCTTGAAACTGTATGTGAGAGAGAGAGAGAGAGAGAGAGAGAGAGAGAGAGAGAGAGAGAGAGAGAGAATGGGGCTTGCAACCTCACACCTTGCTTAAAAATCATGCTTAAAATAGATGGGATAATACAGTTCGAAACTCTCCAGTCAAGAGAAAAATCAATTCTTAATAATAATAATAATAATAATAATAATAATAATAATAATAATAATAATTCCTTATTATTATTATTACTATTATTCTCTTGACTGGAGAACTTCGAACAGTATTATCCCATCCACTTTAAGCATATTATTATAAGAATTATTATTAAAAGCTAATCAGAAAAATCCAACTGATCCTATCTACTGCCAAGCAATAAGAGAGAGAGAGAGAGAGAGAGAGAGAGAGATTCATAAAATGCAGAAGAAATAACATCTCAGACATCATCATTACGAGTGACGAGGGGCAACAACTGGTCTTGGCGATGTTTCCGATATATTCATTCACGACTGAAAATAATTATATGTTAGTCTGGCGAGGAACCACAGTCGTGAAATTCTCAGGGGCCAACGTATGAATACAAATACTGCGTCATAATAAAATTTTTAATGATGTCATATTTAGAGACAAAAATGAGAGAGAGAGAGAGAGAGAGAGAGAGAGAGGAGAGAGAGAGAGAGAGAGAGAGAGAATTATAAACGGTAAGTATCTTCATGTTGCGTATAATCCAAGTGATGGTTAAAATAAATAAAACGAGAGAGAGAGAGAGAGAGAGAGAGAGAGAGAGAGAGAGAGAGAGAGAGAGAGAGAGCAAAAACACAACTAGACGAGGTTCCCCCTTCCGATAATTAATACAAGTGAAATATACCCGAGAGCGGGCCATAAACCCGAATGAGCAGGGAGGCTCCATGCTCTATAATGGCCTCAAATGCATATGAGTGTAAAACCAGAGCCACGTGCAAAAATGTCGGCGCAAATGACAACCCTTTTAATAATTTCTGAAGGAGCTGTCAGCGCTAATTAAAGCCTGTTCTAGGGGCAGCCCTCTGCGATATTCGCCGTCCGGGATATCGCCGTGATTTGTGCGGGAACTCCCAAAGAAGCCGAAATCATTCTTGTCTTATCTTCAAGGTGACGCTGGAGGACTCTTCCAACAGGGAACCACTAACGAACGGCATGTGGGAATGGATTGAAATGAGGCAAGGCAGAACAAAAGCCAAAGACTTTTTATTTTGATAGAAAGGATCATCTTGAATATGCGTTTTTAACGTTTTTCTGTAAAAGAGAACTATTGAGATAGATGGCTTTTTGTCTGTCCGTCCGTCCTCAGATCTTAAAAAAACTACTAAGGAGAGAGGGCTGCAAATTGGTATGTTGCTCATCCACCCTCCAATCATCAAACACACCAAACTGCAGCCCCCTAGCATCAGTAGTTTTTTTTATTTTTTTTATTTTTTTATCTATTTAAGATTAAAGTTAGCCATGATCGTACGTCTGGCACCGCTAAGGGTGTCAACAACACAGGCCATCACCGGACTGTGGCTAAAAGTTTTATGGGTCACGGCTGAGAGTTTCATGGGCCATGCCTGAGAGATTCATACAGCATTATACGCTGTACTGGAAACTAGATTGCGCCGTAGAAACTTCGACACATTTTTGACTAGTTTTAATTGGAACTGCTGGTTCATTTTTCTAATAGTTCATTCGCCTACAAACTGGCTCATTAAAAATATTTATCTGCAGAAGGTACTGCCCGTCTCAAGAAGAAATAAACAACGCTTCATTTACAATTTATTCTTGATTATCAACAGTTCGTTCATTTTCTCGTAGTCGTTCCAACCTGCTTCAGAGAAATAATGTGTGTGCGAGAGAGAGAGAGAGAGAGAGAGAGAGAGAGAGAGAGAGAGAGAGAGAGATAATTCATTAATATCAACAAAACAAACTACCACAAGAACAAAGAAGAATACATTTCAATATACCAATCCGACAGAAGGCTTATTTAAACAGAAGGCTTATTTTTTGTACAGGCCGTACAAAAAATCATTCCCCTATTACAGAACCTCACCTCTTAGGAGGGAAAGTTACCTTCAAATTCAGTTATAAAACTGACTATATAAAAGCTCTACGCAAAATAAAGCTTTTCCAAATACAAAAAAAAACTGCTTCAAACGTGTCAATAAGTATTTCACTGGTCGTTTTACCCAACACAAATGCGAACCTCTTTCAACAAGTATTGTTCTAAAAACTCACGGTCGCCAAGAAAGACGGTAAGAGACAGATTACCTGTTACCACACTCCAAAACACCGCTAAATGACACCTAAGATAAAGAAGCACTCTTGAACAAGTGTCAGTTTCAGAGTATTTTCCGAAAAAAGGAATAAAAACTGACTTAACTTATAAGGATATTCATTTTTAAGAAAAACACATTTCATTACTAAGGAAAGGACGAGGGCTCAACCGCCTGATCATTCATAATAATAAACTAGCTTGTTACGTAACCGTTAAGGTTTTTCAAATGTTTGTGCTCCTACTTGTCAGTTCCTTGAGGTGACATATCACATTTTAGTGAACAAGACTACAGCTGACGGTCGAAAGCTTTAATCCTATACAAGAAATATATATTTTAAACTACAGAAGGATTTTACTTCATTGTGGATTGTATCCCTCTATATATACTATATATTATATTATACTCTATATATATATATATATGTATATATATATATATATCTATATATATATATATATATATATATATATATATATATATATATAGATATATATATATATATATGAAATGCATGTTCAGCTATAAACGAAGTGAATTAAATGAAGGCAGCCCGAGCACACCGAATGACTTCCCTTCACACGAAACCCTTCCTTAGGCGGCGCCATGCCATTCACATCGCGCCCCTCCCTTCATCCCCTCCCTCCGTCGCCCAAAACACCCTTCCCATACCCTCACTCACTTACGCCATGACATATGCAAATGCTGGAGACCCAATGTGCTGGGCTCAGGGCTAAAGGATATTGGGTTACGTTTTTCCACGGAGCCATCGAGTCACGCCCGGCCTCTGGGTTCCGTCCCATGGGAACAGTGACGGAGCTTTCTGGAGCTCTGTCTCTGGCTCTCCTCTTCCTCGGGCAATAGAACAATCATGCCATCCAAAGGATGACGACATCGGTTGGGAGGTCGTGCTGGGAGATTTAAATGCAAAGGCCGATGCCAGAGAAAGGAATTTGATTGATGCTTAGCTGATTCTGCATCTGCCTGGGTTTGGAGAATGCGGAAGGGTGAATGAGGCCAGTGATTTCAATGAACGATGCCTACACTATTGGCAATTTATCTCTGTCAGCTTCAGGCATCGTTGTGACCTACAATCACTTGCGACAGACTGCAGGTTTCGGTATCAGGAGTTTAATGCACTTTTACCCCTCTTTTTCCATTTATAAAAATCCACTTATAAACTATATAACTATATTATATATATTATATATATATATAATATATATAGATATATATATATATCCACAATATCCTCCTAACTTCTTGAATTCTTTGTTCTTTTTGGATACCCTTGTCACTACAAACCCTGAAGATCCAAGTTCAAAGAAATTTGAAGAAATTGTGATGTTCGGTAACGGGAACGAGCCAGGTCCCATAATCAAAAGAGGTCACAGGTCGGCAACGTGACGTCTTTGTGATTATGGGACCTGGGTTCGTTCCCGGTACCGAACATCACAATTTATTCAAATTTCTTTGAACTTGGATCTTCAGGGTTTGTAGTGCCAAGCGTATCCATAAAAGGGCAAAGAATTCAAGAAGTTTAAGAAGGCATTGTGGCTATTACAGTTGCATATGTATCTGGTAAAAAAAGTGACCAGTAGAATCTACATATACATACATACATACATACATACATACATACATATATATATATATATATATATATATATATATATATATATATATATATATATATATATATATATATATATATATATATACACACACACACACACACGTATGAAGAGGCTGTCGTAGTGGAAGATTACCAATTATATATATATATACATATATATTAAATTGGTAAATTTCACAACGATAACCTCTTCATACACCGACACATATAGGAGGTACAGTATACAGCACAAGAATTCAAAAGCATAGCGTTTATCCACGATTATTTAATATGCTTTAACAGAAACCATCAAACGTTTACTGAAAAAGGTAAAGCAAGCAAACGTTCTTGGAAGTAATATAGCCAGCAAACGTTTAGGCCACACAGTCGCCTTGGAAGAACTTTCGACTAAGAAAGTATCGTTTGCAAGCAAACATTTTAATGCAATTAAGAAAGTATCGTTAGCCAGCAAATATTTTAATGCAATTAAGATAGTATCGTTAGCCAGCAAACATTTTAATGCAATTAAGAAAATACCGTTAGCCAGCAAACATTTTTTAGCTACCAAACATTTTAATGCAATCAAGAAAGTATCGTTAGCCACCAAATATTTTAATGCAATTAAGTAAGTATCGTTAGCCAGCAAAAATTTTAATGCAAATAAGAAAATATCGTTAGCCACCAAATATTTTAATGCAATTAAGAAAGTATCGTTATCCAGCAAATATTTTAATTCGATTAAGAAAGTATCGTATCCAGCAAACATTTTAATGCAATTAAGAAAATATCGTTAGCCAGCAAACATTATAATGCAATTAAGTAAATACCGTTAGCCAGCAAACATTTTTTAGCTACCAAACATTTTAATGCAATTAAGAAAGTATCGTTAGCCACCAAATATTTTAATGCAATTAAGTAAGTATCGTTAGCCAGCAAACATTTTAATTCGATTAAGAAATTATCGTTAGCCAGCAAACATTTTAATTCGATTAAGAAAGTATCGTTAGCCACCAAATATTTTAATGCAATTAGGAAAGTATCGTTAGTCAGCAAACATTTTAATTCGATTAAGAAAGTATCGTTAGCCACCAAATATTTTAATGCAATTAAGTAAGTATCGTTAGCCAGCAAACATTTTAATTCGATTAAGAAATTATCGTTAGCCAGCAAACATTTTAATTCGATTAAGAAATGTATGTTAGCCACCAAATATTTTAATGCAATTAAGTAAGTATCGTTAGTCAGCAAACATTTTAATTCGATTAAGAAAGTATCGTTAGTCAGCAAACATTTTAATTCAATTAAGAAAGTATCGTTAGCCACCAAATATTTTAATGCAATTAAGTAAGTATCATTAGTCAGCAAACATTTTTATTCGATTAAGAAAGTATCGTTAGCCAGCAAACATTTTAATGCAATTAAGAAAGTATCGTTAGCTACCAAATATTTTAATGCAATTAAGAAAGTATCGTTAGTCAGCAAACATTTTAATTCGATTAAGAAAGTATCGTTAGTCAATAAACATTTTAATGCAATTAAAAAAGTATCGTTAGTCAGCTAACATTTTAATTCGATTAAGAAAAAGTACGTAGCCCCCAAAATTTATTTAAAAGCAATTAAGAAAGTATCGTTAGCCACCAAATATTTTAATGCAAATTAAGTAAGTATCGTTAGTCAGCAAAAACATTGTAATCGATTAAGAAAGTATCGTTAGTCAGCAAATATTTTAATGCAATTAAGAAAGTATCGTTAGTCAGCAAACATTTTAATTCGATTAAGAAAGTATCGTTAGCCACCAAATATTTTAATGCAATTAAGTAAGTATCATTAGTCAGCAAACATTTTAATTCGATTAAGAAAGTATCGTTAGCCACCAAATATTTTAATGCAATTAAGTAAGTATTGTTAGCCAGCAAACATTTCAATTCGATTGAGAAAGTATCGTTAGTCAGCAAATATTTTAATGCAATTAAGAAAGTATCGTTAGCCAGCAAACATTTTAATGCAATAAAGAAAGTATCGTTAGCCAGCAAACATTTTAATGCAAGTAAAGGAAAGTATCGTTAGCCAGCAAAACATTTTAATGCAATCAAGAAAGTATCGTTAGCCAGCAAACATTTTAATGCAATCAAGAAGTATCGCTTAGCCAGCAAACATTTTAATGCAATTAAGAAAGTATCGTTAGCCAGCAAACATTTTAATGCAATTAAGAAAGTATCGTTAGCCAGCAAACATTTTAATGCAATTAAGAAAGTATCGTTAGCCAGCAAACATTTTAATGCAATCAAGAAAGTATCGTTAGCCAGCAAACACTTCAATAAGTCTTTTCCGACGCACAAAATGAAAAGCCAACATAAATTCCAACATTTTCTCCGCTTACTCGATGTCAACAACGACGTCTCTGAAATTTCTTTTAAACATTAATCAAGTCTGGATGATGAAGTCCACATAGTATACATTTATAAGCAAGCGTCTTCCGAAAACAAACACCGCCCAAAACACAGAAACACAAAAGGACCCACCAGGAAAAAAAAAAGACATCGCTGACAAAACGAGCATAAGTGACATCCATTTTTCAAACAGGTCTTCACTTGACGACATAGCTTTTATCAAAGCATAAAAACAGGGCGAATGTTAAAGTGCTCTAAATGCGCCTCTCTGTTGCCGCCTGTTAATATTTGATGACGACGGCCACCAGGTGGAACATCATTCGGACACCACACGAATGATCGAGGATCCATTTAACCGGATTCGTGGGCCCCTCAATTTCTCCACGGCACGCCACGCCTCAATTCATTCACGGACGATTAAAATTCACGCCAGTACCTAATTAATATTGATCAGAATTCGCCTCGCCGTCCACTCTTGATCTTGTTTACATTTCCGCTCAAAGAAATATTATATCGTAACTTCCTTCAGCGCATTATAACTAATCACGATTAAGACAGTTTATATATATATATATATATATTATTAATTAAATATATAATCCTATATATATATATATATAGATATATATATATACATATATATATATATATATATATCTTATACAATACATACACTAAACATAACACGTGCGTCTGCGGTAAAATTCAACATTAATACTATTTGAAAATAATAAGTCACGTTAAAATCCCATTCATCCACAATGACTCATAAGGCCCAAAAAGGACTAATATTTAATCTACCTAAAATAACTTTCCTCTCTGAGGTGATAGCTACATACCAATGTGAGTTGTAGCGGGAGAGAGAGAGAGAGAGAGAGAGAGAGAGAGAGAGAGAGAGAGAGAGAGAGAGGGGGGGGGGGGGGGGGTTAGAGGTTATAGCTCTAAGATGTTGGAAATTCATGACGACTTCCAAAACAACGCCTCGTTACCGACCCAGAACGGAAGGCATAAATCTAGTGGTCCGATAGTGCCAGGGGTACTGAATGAGAGAGAGAGAGAGAGAGAGAGAGAGAGAGAGAATAACAGGCCTGGACTTGCCACAACTTAAATATTTAGCGTATGTAACCTATATGAAAATCTGTTAGCAATATTCTAACTAAAATTGCTTCCTATAATTTATCCCATTTGTAAAGCATCACATGGCCTCAATCTTCCATATCTAAGCCTTATTTACTATTTAAACTTGGCTCACGTTTTTAAACACCACATTTAAATTCAAAGAATATCTGGCCTTTACACCGTCTATGCTGATAGAAAATGGGCTTTCACGATATCCTAATCTTGCTTGACGAGAAACTTTTAATACCTGTCTACTACAAACAACATTCGAGGAAAACTGATACAGAGCCAAACAAAATCTAAACGAACGACCAAAGCTTTTATTTCACTCTTCAATATCACTGAACACCTACATACCTGATACTTTACGTAAAACTTGCAGTTCTGAGTCATGATCCCCTAAAGTAAATCGGCTTTTAAGGTCCCAACCCAGAGCTACCGGAAGTCTACTACCACAGCCTTAGACCAAAATACGAAAGTGATATCAAAACAAGAAGTGAAATGATTCTAGACAATACTGCTACGACTGCACAACACATAATAAACGGGATATGAGTCTTACGACGTCGTATTTAAAAACTGAGATAGGATACAAAAATAAATAAATAAATAAATAAATAAATAAATAATACAAAAAAGTGGGGTGAGATACGACGAATCGCAGGGATAACATATGGCTGTCTAAAAAAATATTTGGATGGACTCGAGTATTCTCAATCAGGATTCTTCGCGAAAAGTCTAAAAGTATTTATAATTGGGAATTCCTGAGTCGATCGATAGTTTTTTCTTTTTCTCAGAAAACCAAAACAATACCATAACTACTAAGATACTGCAGCCATGACTGGTGTGCACTATGGCCATCAATGGTCGAAACAATGCATCTCGAGAATAAGGAATGAGAAAGGCAAATCGTCCCTCCGCTGACCACAAACACGTTCGGAGAAGAATATGCACTTTGGCGTCATTATTTATTTATATTTCACTTCACCACATTCATCGTTCTCATTTATTCATGTTACCTTTGCACAAAAAAGTAAAAAAAAAAGGCACGCACACCCCTTCAACAAAACACTCTGACTGCTACGTTGCTTTGTACTATGACTTTCCAAACAAGTGCTGGGGGAATGCCACCTTTGCCAATCCCCTCCCGCATTTAAAGCCCAGAGACCCCCTCCCCCACTTCCTTTTTACCATTCTAACCCTCTACTACTACTACTACTACCAATACTATAATCCCCCATCCACCCCATCCCTCCACAAAAGCATGATCTCAGCCGCTACCCCAGCACCAAAGAGCAGACAGACCCTCGTATCCCCCTAATCTGAGTTCGTGGCTTCATCGCATGTGACATAATCCGGCATCACACATCAACGGAAGGTTTACGCAACACCTGCCCTTCCGTCTACAAATGAGGAGGAGGGAGCAGGACAGGTCAGGTCAGTCTGAGGAAACTGTCGATTAAACAGTTCCTTTTTAGTTTTCTGTCAAAGATAACTATTGAGATGGCTTTGTCTGTGCGGCCGCACTTTTCCTGTCCGCGGTCAGATCTTGAAAACTACCGAGGCTAAACAGAGGGTTGCAAATTGGTGTGTTGATCATCCACCCTCCAATCATCAAACATAAAATACCAGCCACCTACTAAGTATTCCAGAGGCCATGGAATAGTGTTTTTCGTAAACTACAGCACTGAGTGTTTCGAACATTGTCCTAATTAGTGGCAGTACACTGAATTAACAGACGTGTTTAATGAAGCCATTTACGCTTAGAAAAAAGACGGACTTCGTCTTGCCTTTCCTCAGACAGTTTCGAACAAGTGGTTCTTTATGACGTACTATCTATGACAGAGTCAACCCTGCTACCTATAGACTGAAACATAATTATCATTAAAAAAATTCTAAATCATCATACAATATATAAATCTGTTTTAAAACTTCGTATTGGCCATGATATGTAAAAGGACACTTAACCACAAGTCAAACAACCAATTGATAAGGTATCGTGGAGGAGGAACGCTACACCGACGTTAAAATGAAACTTTGGGTGGCTAATGGCAGTTTCAACTTCATTCATTGTCTTCAGCAACGAAGTGAATGAAACTCAAATGGCGATGCACAATACTTCCGACAATTGGGACGAGGTGTTGAAACTCTCTCTCACTGCTTTAGTGGCAGGGAAATCCATAAGTCGGTTTAACAGTTGGCCTCTGGAATGCATAGCAGCCACAGTAGATTTTATTTACCAATGCTCGTGCGTCTGGCAATGCTATAGGACAGGCCACCACCGGGCCGTGGCTGAAAGTTTCATGGACTGCTGCTCATATAACAATATACGCTGTACTTGCTTTTTATTTTAATCAACAACTATAACTTGATAAAAGTTATTTCTGTATGCCATTCCGTCTTCTCTGAATCAATAAGCTTCCCTTCTCCAAGAGGCAAGCCGTCATTCCCATTTTTTATGAGGGGGAGGAGGACCCAGTAGGCTTGTTGACCTCAAAACTCAAAACTACAAAACAAAAACTACATCGACTTCGAAACCACCCAAAGACGACAGCGACTCAAGAGAGGACAGTTGAGACACACACACACACACATATATATATATATATATATATATATATATATATATATATATATATATATATATATTAAACTCAATACAAAAAAAAAATTTTCCCAATGCTAGATATGGTTTTAGGTACGTATGGATTACACGAATTTTGCCCGAGAAAAATACTTCTGATCAATGTCATCTTTTTTTTTGTTTTATTACAAATGAAATTTAGCGAATAATGTGCTGCCAACGTCGATTAACCATCGTTGATGTAACGCCATTTTCCATACAACTAGAACACAATTGCAGCACAATTCTTCATGTTTGACACACATGCTGAAGTCTAAACATTAAGAAATAAACTAACAAATAGATATATACTATATATATATATGTATCATATAAATATAATATATATATATATATATATATAATATATATATGTGTGTGTATATGTGTATATATACATATTATTTATTTATATATATATATATATATATATATATATATACACTAAAATGATTGATAAATAAAGAACACAAAGCATAGGAATAAAAAAACATAAATATTTCATTAACTCAGAATACGAGCCATGACGAATAAGCCTTTGACATCATATACCTACATAATAGATGAACATTTTAAGGCAAATCAATTTGTTATTTACATGAATTTTTCAAAATGCACGTCTCTCTCTCTCTCTCTCTCTCTCTCTCTCTCTCTCTCTCTCTCTCTCTTTCTCAAAACACTTAAAAATAAATAAATAAATATATATATATGGTGACTTTGACAAAAAAATGTTTTTGTTTTTCGAATGACTTCTGTGGACCTTTGCGTGTTAAGTGTTGAACACGCTTACAGTATGTTCATTTGTGAGGGACTACTCTCACAGCTTTTCTCCCTGTATCAGAGATATTAAATATACTTCAATTATACCTTTGCTGATTACTTGGTATCAAATGTAATACCTTCAGTATTAGGTGAACCAGTAAGATGGTATTAAACTATCAGTTATAGCCTGACGAATTGAAGTACGGTATTGGGCCAACCTTTCCAGGATATATCTGATACCAAGTGATCCGCCAAGCTATAACTGAAGATATATTTAATATCTCCAGGGACAAAAGCCGAGAGCGTAACCCTTCACAAATGAACATACTGTACGTGTGTCCAACACGCAAAGGTTCACAAAAATAATTTGAAAAACAATTTTTTGTCAAAGTCAACACAAGTTGCCATCAAGATTGATCATAAATTCGATTACCATCAGCCCAAGAAGACAGTTCATGCGAATCATGTCACAATTCGTACATGTCAAGACAAAATAATTACACAGAAGGAAACTGGATCCGAAATGCCAAACACAAGACAAACTTTCCGATAATCCAAACTCGACTTCCATTCGGTAAATAATACAACTAAGAATCTCGAAGGAAATGGCAACACAACTCATACTCACCAACAACTTTAAACAAACCTAAACAAATCTACAATGAGACCTTTCCTAACTCGAACCGCTTGATTCCAATCCCAAATTAAACCCGGCTGGCCTCTGTTAAGTAAGGACCCCAATTAAACTCACCTCAAAGAACGGCAGGTGAAATATCCATATTCAAGCTTCCCCCCTCAAGCCCCACACACCCCCCCCCCACCCATTCCCAGTCCCCACCCCGTCGGGCTCCAGTTCCCGAAATTTACGAGCACCTCGGACCCATCCCTGTTAAAAATGGAACAGGCCAGAGTGCCGTCATTACCTCCAAGTGGTCACTTTAAGCAAATTGTTTGGCGGCTTGCATCTGTCCATTAGGGGATTCCAGTCAATACATTATCTTTTTAGTTTCGTGTGGAACAGGTCCTGGCAGGCAGGGGAGGGAGGGAGGGAGGGAGGGGGTGCATAATGAAGGAGTAAGGAGGAGGGGCGAGGGAAGACGAACACCGAAAGGGCGAGGGAGTGAGGAGGAAGAGGGAGGGAAAAAGAAAAAGAAGAGAGAAAAGGAAAACTGCTGCTGAGGAGGCAAGTAGGTGAGACGGAGAAGAAAGGGGTAAAGAATAATGGGGAAAGCGACATACGCCGAAGCGAGGGGAAGTCTCCACACCGCAGAGAAAGTAAGGGGAGGAAGAGAGAGGGGAGGCGGGGGGTAGTAGAGAAAGAAGAGAGGGGATGGGGGGTAATAGATAAGAAGAGAGGGGCGGAGGGGGGAGGAGTAGTGAAAGAAGGATGGGGGTCAGGGGAGAGTAAAGAATGACGAGAGGGGAACGAAACAATCCACTCAATCCATTATCTCTTCTGGAGACTCCAAATCATGTAGCATACAATTTGACGTACAACCTTCAATTCCACATTAATCCCAAAAAGAGGTTAGCAGAGAGAGAGAGAGAGAGAGAGAGAGAGAGAGAGAGAGAGAGAGAGAGAGAGAGAGAGAGAGTCATTGAAAGGTGGAGTGGAAGAGCCATGAAATAATGATGAAAGTAAAACGTCAGACACTTCACTTCTATCAATAATGCAGAAGGACGCGAAGACATTATCACGAGGCAGTTGCGAGAAGAAGAGCTTGGCCAACCCGTAACTCCTGCTGCTGCTTCTTGTTCTTCCTGCAGTGAGAGACCGCAGTTGACTGCGCTGGAATGTAACGCTACAAATTTTCGTCGATCAATAATTATACCTATATGGATGGCTTTGATTCTTTGGCAGACAGGCAACAGGCTGACCGGTACTGATGTCTTCGTTACTTTCAGCATTGCATCATCTTTCATCGCAGAGTAAATCGAATCTGTTCATTCATTTTCTTCCTAGGTAGAAGCTATAGCTACAGTCACTGTCTACAGTTGTTTCAGAACCTGGCAACGGTTCGCATTCTGTCAGGGACGAAGCATTTATCAATGACAATTTCCCATAAGGGTAAGTTATTCCCGAGGTAGAGTGAATTGGATATAAAAAGATATTTGCGGCACGATATTCGTGAATATATCATATGAATACTTTCAACGCTTATAATCCAGATACCACTACAAGAAAAGACTACTACTATTTTGAATATATTTTAAATCCGATACCTTCAGCAATCGCGTGCTTTTCATTCTATATCGGTCAACTGTACCAAACATAAGCAAATCACCGGAAGCAACAGGATGGCTCTAGAGAAACAAAAACCACATCACGGTCACTTGTCACTTTCCCAATTATAATATTCATCACACCGTTCCCAACACTACTTACAGCCCTTCATAGTCGACTACCTATCAGGCACGCAATTCTCTGGGCAAGTACTAAGAGGCACAATGGACTTTGAGAGAACGTGATCAAAGAGCTCCAAATCTCCTGGTTGGTGGGGTTTTAGGTTAATCGAAACCTTGTGCAGATATGGCTAATCGGACCCTTTGCTGGTGAGGGTAATCAGACCTTGTTCCTGATCAGGTTAATTGGAACCTCTACTGGTGAGATTAACCAAACCCTTCTGTCTGTGAAGTTAATCAGACCCTTTAGCGGTGTAAATTAATTTAGAGCCGTTTGCCCGCATGGTTAATTGATTTGTGGTCGATGAGGTTAACTGGAACCTTCTGCTTACGATAAGGTTAATTGGACCCTTTGGATGGTGAAGTTAATCGATCCATTCGCCGGTGGGGTTAATTGGAACCTGCTTGTGAGATTAATTGGACCCCTTGGATGGCGAGGTTAATCAGACACTTTTTTCGATGAAATTAACCAAACGGTTTTGCCAGTTAATTTGGGTACTAATGCTGTTGGACTCTTTTGATAGCGAGGTTAATTGGACACTTTTGCCAGTGGAAGTTAATTTGGAGCCTTTTGCCTTCTTCTTGCGAGGTGAATTAGACAGTTTTCCCAGTGAGGTTAATCTGACATTTTTTTTGCCAGTGGCAGTTAATTTGGCGTCTTCTGACTTCTTCTTGTGAGGTGAATTGAATCCTTTTAAAAGAGTGTGAGGTTAATCGGACACTTTTGCCATTGGAAGGTAATTTGGAGCCTTTTGCAATTTTCTTGCGAGGTGAATTAGACCTTTTTGAAAGTGAAGTTAATCGGACACTTTTTCCAGAGACAGATGATTAGAAGCCTTCTGCTGGTGAGACAAATTGGACCCTTGTGATATGATGTTAATCGACCCTACTGCTGTTAACTGAAACCTGCTTGTAAGGTTAATTGGACCCTTTTGATGGTGAGATTAATCGACTATTTAGCTGCTGAAGTTCATCAGACCTTTTAGCTAGTGAGCCCATAGATCTTTTTTGCCAGTAAGATTAATCACTCCTTAGCTGGTAGGGTGGATATCGTAACCAATTCACAAGATATACTTTTAAGTCATGGCTTTATAAATAAAAAAAACTTACTTCCTGGTTATAAAGCAAGGAAATAAAAGTGACACGAATCTGAAAGGAACTAACTGGCCCATTTTCAGAAATACTTAAATGATTTTATTCATATTCTCTCTCTCTCTCTCTCTCTCTCTAAGAAAACATGCTAACAAAATGCACATGTGTGTAATATTAAAGCAATTCGGTCACGCCTAAACTTAAACCGGTACAACAACCACCATTAAAATCGCATCTCAAAGCCACAGAAAAATATAAGAACGTGCAATTATTGACTTCATTTCTAACGCAACTTTCAGCCTGCATTTCAACTAATCCCTCACATCTCACAACACAACAAAGAAGGAAAACATTCACCGCACAATCCTCTCAGTTCAATCTGTCCTAAGAGACAGAAAAATAAATAAAACAATCGAGCAGAAAAAACCAACAACGAAATATCTTCAAAATGTCCAAAGAAAGGTTTGTGACCTTCACCCTTACCATGTTGTGGGACCTTGTGTTTGGGTGGGGGAGGGGGCGGGGGGAATTCTCTCCGGGGGGAAAGAACAGAGCCGGGAGTAGTCGAAAACTCACAAACAAGACAAAAAACCCCCGGTGCCTAGCACTCGAAATGTGGGGCTTCTTAATCCTACTTTGTCACCGCTCTGGGATGAGCCGCGGTTTGTTTATTTCCAAAGGGGCCACCATACACATACACGCGCATACAAATACATCTGTGTATGGGCGTCATGGCAAAATACATAGTTACGAGCCTATAAACACATGTAAGTAAGTCTACGTACGGGTCATGGAAAAATGGCATAAAAAAAGGTTGATTTTTACACATATACAACATAAATGATACCAATGACTGTCCACCGTTGTTTCTAAACCAGGCAAGGTTCCAATCATGCCGAGAACGAAGCACTTAGCAATTATAATTCCCCTTGGGCGTCAGTTATTCACAAGGTGTTGAGACTGGATAGTAAACGACATTTGTGGCCTAATATCTGTGAATACACACAAATCTACAGGTTACTGGAAACGAGGTACAACGAGGAACACTTTGTATTCTTGAGCATACAACACAGCATAATACACCACACCAAGGACAGAATATAAAACTGCCTGTGGTTCATATAGGAATATTTATCAATTTGGGTGAAAGCAAGAAAAAAAATATTACGGAAGGAATGAGAGGGTAAATTTAAATAACTCGTGTATACGAGCAGTAAATACTAGATTTTTCTTATTTTACCTGATCTGACCCATCCATAACAAACTTTAGCTTAACTAAACTTGCTTCATCTTGAATTACTAACATGATCTTCTCTTCAAGTATCTCACATAACTTACCCCGCCTTTCCCCATCTAATCGACCTTAGCTTAACAGACCAAAATCATACCTGCCTTACCTAACCTTGCCACAGCTCTGAGGAAAGTTCAAGTAAATATATGGCTCGAATATTACAAGTTGGAACATATCACCAAGGAAAATATACTTCAAAATGAAGGAGGAAACTACCCACCGCAAATGTGAAAAAAGTTTAAATCATTCAACAGAATAAAATCTTGATTCCAAGATGCAAAACTGACAACAGGCGACTGATAAAGCCACAGGAGTAGAAAAAAAATCCAGAAAAAAACTCAAAGAAAACAAATATCATTGCCATACTTTTTTCATGTGAGCAGTTAAAGAGAGAAAAATAAATCTGCTTAAAAAAACGTGGAACACGAAGGATTACATGAACTCCTGCTTTCTAAGATTCTTTTTTTCTTTTACTAAGGCTTCCGGTGGGCGAAGCATGTGAGATGGGATAGGGTGGGGGTGGGGGTGGGGGTGGCGTGGGGGCAGGGTAGGGATGAGAAAAAGTGGAGGGGGAAGGAGGTCTTTACTAAAAGCGATTTGCATATCGACAAATAGCTCAAATGACGTCTGAACAACATCAGGGAAAAAGTCGGTCAATTCAATTTGCGCATTTTTTTTAAACTTCCGGTTTAGGATTTATATACAATGATATTCCCCTGTGCATGAAATCAGCCTTTAAACATGAAACAAATATTAAACAAAACACGAAGTCCACGATAAGAAGACACTCCACATTACACTCAATAATAAAGACGAACCAGATCGGTAGTTCTCGCAGTTTGGATTCAACAGCCCAACAGTTTACAAAATAAACCGCACTTTATCAATGAAACAACAAAATTGGTAAGTACTCAACAAATCCATAATGAAGTTTTAACACCGCTTTATAACGGTTCAAGTCAACCAACACTTAGTGAAATGAAAATTAAACAATCTTATTTTCTCTGAATTAGACATTATTGGCTTCATCAAAAATGGACATGTGCACACAGGGCTGAATCACATTTTCTTCAACCATAATTGACTTACCCAGTCTTCATCTTTCTCGTTCTTAAAAACAAGAAAAATATGCACAGAGCCAGACTAGACAATCTGGCATTTCTCTATAAATAATCGTTTGTTTGTTTGTATGGTGTTTTTACGTTGCATGGAACCAGTGGTTATTCAGAAACGGGACCAACGGCTTTACGTGACTTCCGAACCACGTCGAGAGTGAAATTCTATCACCAGAAATACACATTTCTGACCCCTCAATGGAATACCCGAGAATAGACTCTATAAATAACAAAAATGGCCAGTTGGAATAATGAATGGTGAGGAGAACAGTGAACCATGAGGATAAGCCATATTCAATGATACAAGAAAGTTATTTATTCAATAATAATAATTATCACGTACACGTTACAACGTTCTGAGTAACAGTAACGGAAGAGGGATAAGTAAACATTAGCACCATTAATATTATCGACAATCATATAACTATCTCGCATTGCAATTTACAAGCGACTCTCTTACGACCTCCCAAAGACCCATTATTACCGCATTTTAAAAGGCAGTTTGCTTACAGCAGACGTCTCTCATTTGCTGTACTTCCTTCCCACAACAACAACAACAACACAATAATAATAATAACTATATACATCCAGGCAGACAAAAACTGTTCACGTTAACTGACGGAGGAGGACGACGAGAGAGAGAGAGAGAGAGAGAGAGAGAGAGAGAGAGAGAGAGAGAGAGAGAGAGAGAGAGAAGCTATTCCACACACACTGGCTAAAAAAAGAAAAATAAATCCTGCATTAACGTCCCTTAAATAAATCCAAGTCAGTTGGGGCCAGAGAGAGCCGAAGCAGAGGCACGAAATGATCACCAGAGAGAAAACGTTAAATACAAATAAATACCACAACCAACATCAAGGAGGAAAAATGATGTCGTACTTATTATCCCTACACTTTTTCCTGGACTATATTTTCGGAAAGGACCCCCTAGTTGGCTAGTTGGCTCCGTCTGGCTCCGGCTCGAGTCCTGTGACGACCACCACTGATATCATCATCATGGAGCGAGGACGACCTACCGCAACATTTGCAAAGCTCCAGCCAAGGCCCTCTAAATATATTCCGAGCAGTAAGTATATCTAAAGGACCTTAGCATCCAGCCTCTCACACGATGCTACTGGACGTCCGCATTTCTCTGGATTCGGGCAGTCGGTAGGTGGACCTAGGTGGCCGATGCCTTCAGCTGCGATACAAGCGGCCAGTGTTCTTCGTTGTTTGTTTCCCACTCATTTTGACAGGAAGATGAGGCATTCATAAATTCTACAGTGATGGTCATCGTTTCTGGCTAAATTGCATTATTTGAAAAACAAGTTATTGTGCATGAGAATTTATGTTGTCACTGGTTTTCTATCGTAACATTAAATAGAATGGGGTTTAAAACATGGAGAAGGCCATTTTTCTTGATTTTACTTACTCTACAATAGGAAACAAATAAACACCTTAAGACAATGAAGAAAAATATGCAAAGAAGAAAACATTACCAACATCAATTACATCAACGCAAATGAATACATCTACACAGGGAACCAAAAGAAAAACGAAATCTTCAAAGACCATAACGATGCAGAGTCGAAGACGTCAGGAAAAAAAAAAATATAAAAAAAACCGAGTAAACCCAAACTTCCCCCAATTTCCTTATGGATGCCACTAACTACTGTCATATATATGGTACCATACGATGTCCCTGCCCCCTACACCCACGGCCTCTCAAGACCCTATATATTACGTGAAAGTCCGCACATGCCAACGCGTCTACCTTAATTCCAGTCCTTGCTAGCATGGAACCCGACTGGAAATGGTCTGGAATTGCCTGCCTCCTTTCCAGGGACCCCCTGGATTTGGAGGGGAGGCTGGGATCCCACATGACCACAAGGTTCAGATTTATGTGGTAATCAATGTTTCATAATCCATTACTGGTGGCCGTGGCCACGCCTTCGCCTATCTGCGCTTTATCATCAAGATGAAGAGGTCCCAGTGGTCTCTCTCTCTCTCTCTCTCTCTCTCTCTCTCTCTCTCTCTCTTGTTACTCAAGGAGCAACACAGATTCTGGGAATGGAAGGTCCTCGCCGAAAAATTTTAACCTGATACCTACGGCTTGTGTTGTTTGAATTCGCCTCGGTCGTATCTCCTTAAAAAAAATAAAAAATCTGCAACTGATGAAATTTCAATAATGCATAGACCGAAAACTAACGTGAATTAAAAAAAAAAGAAATAAATAAACGGGATTATTGAGTGAAGGAAAAGGACATGCCTTAATCGTATTAAGCAGGTTACCTAAAACATTATCATAAATCACTATAAGAAACCACATTATTACTAATTTTAATTTAAATTCTCTCTCTCTCTACGTAGGCTGCATGCAGAGATACAGTATCCACTAGTATTATTAACAAATACATGTACTAATGATACAAAAAGACAATTTCTATTGTCGTTGATGATATTATTATTATCATTATTATTATTATTATTATTATTATTAACCATACTCATTTTCCCCTTAAAGATGGATGGCACCAAGTACTAGCCCTCCATTTGAAAGTTTATTAAAAAATGATGTAAAGGACGTGGATGCCGACCCAAGCCTAGAGCTCCAACACCCAGGCAGTCACTGGGAAACTTGTGGGTAGTGACTGCTAATACGAGGCACAGCAGTGATCGCAGCAAGAACTGACCACATAAAGCCTTTCTAACTTTACGGACTGTTATATGTAGTAGTTGTAACAGTAAAACAAGTAAAAGATGCGCCTTAGCTTCTTCGGCGCAATCGAGTTTTCTGTTTTCTGTACATCGTATCTATCTCTTGGTAGTCTCGGTATAATGCTGTATGAGCCGCGGACTATTCAACTTTACCCACGACCAGGTGGAGGCCTGGTCTATATTCCACCTTAAAAAAAACTAACTACTGAGGCTAGAGGGCTGCAATTTGTTATGTTTAATGACTGGAGGGTGGATGATCAACAGGCAGCCCTTAAGTTTCAAATTAATAAGCACAAAGGAGGAGAAATGGATGCAGGATTCGTTAAAAGCTATATGGGAAGAGAAGGAATGGCAAGGGACTAGGAGGAGTCTAATGGCGTATATATAGACAAGCAGAAGGGAGATGTCATGGATTGTGGTAACCACAGGGGAATCAAACCAACAGAGCATAGATTCAAAATTTTAAGAGACAATACTGGATGAGAGATGAAGAGAGATTGTAAAGATCGGGAAACAGCAGTATGGATTCATGAGAGGAAGAGGGACGGTGGATGCCATCTTCATAGTAAGACAGCTACAGGAAAAGAGGCTAGAGAGAAACCAGGAGCTCTATTGTGCATTCATAGACCTAAAGAAAGCATATGATAAAATCCCAAGAGAAGTGATGTTTTGGTGTTTAAGGAAAAGAAAAGTCCCAGAAAAGTTGGTTAGGCTGGTCGAGATGATATATCAAAGAACAAGCACAAAAGCGATAACAGAAGTTGGGGAAACAGAACACTATGAAGTTAGTGTTAGATTACACCAGGGGTCAGCATTAAACCCATTTTTGCTTGTGCTGGTCATGGATGTGTTGAGTGAAGAGATCAGGAATGAAGAGCTGTGGGAGTTATTGTATGCTGATGATCTGGTGATTACTGCTGAAAATGAGGAAGACCTACAGAGAAGGGTTGGAGAGTGGCAGTAGTCTTTAGAGATGGGTGGCTTAAAGGTGAATGTGAATAAAACAGATGTTTTGCTGAGTAGTAGGGAAGATAGAGGTAGAATAGTAATGCAAGAAAGAAGAGGCTTACTTATAAAACAGTTGGAAAAGTTTAAATACTTAGGATCTACTTTAAGCCAAGAGGGAGGATGTGTGGCTGAGGTTGACAGTAGGATAAAAGCTGCGTGGGGGAAGTGGAAAGAGGTAGCTGGATACGAAAATGCCAATCAAGCTAAAAGTCAAGATTTATACCACAGTGATAAGACCAAGGTTAATGCATGGATTGGAAACATGGGCTCTAAGAAGAAAAGAGGCAGTCAAGCTGGAGAGAACAAAGATGGGAATACTGGGGTGGATTATGGGAATACTGCTGCTTGAGAGATTGGAAAATGACGAAATAAGAAGGGCAGGCAGGCTTAGTGTAAGTAATAAGAGTGTCACGACTGAGGTGGTATGGGCATGTGATGAGGATGGATGACAAGGAGGGAGTGAAGAGGGCTTGGGAGGAACCTGTTAGAGGAAGACGATCGAGAGGGAGACAGAAAATTAAATGGCGATATAAAGTGGAGGAAGATATGGAGAGAAGAGGTTGGTGGAGGATGATGCCTTTCATGGAACGCAGTGAAGAGGGCGCATCAGGCAACCGACCCCTTAATGCAGGGATAATGATGGGAAGAAGAGCCTCATTAGTCTTCAAGATTTGAGGGCGGACATAAAAAGTGCAAACAAAAACAGTGCAGACGGACAGACAAAGCCGGCACAATAGCCTTTTAAAACAGAAAACTAAAACCAAATGAAACAATACTCAACTATGAATATTATGGAGAACTCGGAATGACAGCTTTATAAATTATACGATACTATTTGCACCAAGAATCACCACTTAGAATAAAAAAAGAAAGATAATACAGGAGAATGTAAGAATTACGGGGGCATCATTACTTGTTATATATATATCAAGGAGGTTGTAAAAGAGGACTTTTGATCGAGAAAGTACGACAGACAACGAGGGATGATGACAAGGGAGAAATAGTATTGTGGGTGTGGACAAGGAAGA
Organism: Macrobrachium nipponense; assembly: GCF_015104395.2. Taxonomy (NCBI): domain Eukaryota; kingdom Metazoa; phylum Arthropoda; class Malacostraca; order Decapoda; family Palaemonidae; genus Macrobrachium; species Macrobrachium nipponense. The sequence continues at coordinate 48,053,899 of NC_087215.1, read as the reverse complement.
AGGATTGTTGCTCCAGTGCTTATTACGAAGCCAAGGAATCAGTGTACGGCAGAATTTAATGACTTTTGACACACTGCTAATGAGCCTCTGTGCAGAGCTTACAGTTAAAATGCCAGAAATTGCCAGTGGCTTTTAAAACTAACTCCTGTTAAGAGGAATGGCTTTGTTTTATATATACAAAACTTACATTATTCATAATAATATATATACACATGTATGTATGTTCTTTGTCATTATCCATTGCCACAATGTAAAGTGCGTGCGTGCGTCCGTGTGTGTGTGTGTGTGTGTGTGTGTGTGTGTGTGTGTGTCGTGATGTTGCGAGAGAGAGAGAGAGAGAGAGAGAGAGAGAGAGAGAGAAACCTGTAGTCCGTGTATCTACCGACAGGCCACAAAATCCCTCTCTCCTCCGGACTTATACCAGATAAACCATAAATATCAACACCCAGCCAAGCCCTCCCCCTCCCCCCCCCCCTGTACCTGGGGACACCACCACCTGCAAATACATTATGGCAACGAATTGAAATCTCTCCTCTGATAGAACTGGTGAGAAGCGAATAAATATTTCAGCATTGGGAGAAATATACGACATATTAAGACGTGATTTGTTACTGAGAACGAATATAACTCGGGCCACTACCCTCTCCTCCCCTCTGCCCCTGCTCCTCCCTTACCTCACCCATCTCTCAACCCCTTCCCCCCCTATCTCTCTGTTGCCCCCTAACCCAGGGAACATATAAATTAAGTTGTGATTGGAGGTACCGTAGGAGGAGGGGGCGAGGGTCTTAGGGGTCCCCATATACCGTGGATGGAGGGGCAATCGGATATATTTCTTTTCAAATCGCACAATAAATCGTCAAATAAGGATACCTCAAAATACATTGACATCAATTTCACTTTTCCCCTTCAACTAATACATAAACGGGAGAGTGAATGAATGCCGATGGGGAAAAGCCACAACCGGCCAGACATTCCTTGAGCGTATTCCCTCAAAAAACCTCTCCTTCAGACACGACTCATTTTCGTTTGGACATCAATTAAATCACGGACAATTGAAAGGACGAGATATTCGAGATTTTAGACGTTCCGACTTTAAGTCAGGTGTCCTGTGGACAAAATGCTGCACGTTCACTTAATTCCAGCACGTTCGCCAAATTTAAAACAATTCCACTGATAAACCACGAAAATAAATAAGTACTTATCCACCATCAAAGCAACATAACGTTTATTAAACACATACAAGTACGTGCCATCCAACCACCCGATTTCCTTCACAACGAAATAAAAAAACTTTCGAAATGGGTTTCATTTATGGAACCTTTCACAAGTTACATACACACGACTTCTGACATCTATAAGAAACTATCTACAGTCCATCACCACAAAGAAATACTTAAGGTAAAACTGAAGAGGCTAATGTTATTATCCCAAGCACTACGGCGCTTTCGGCCATTCAGCCACTTGGACAAAGAGGAGAGGGAGTTGCAGCCGTTGGACAGCATGACAAGAGAGATCCAGAAATGAAAGGAAAGGAAATGAAGTACAATGATCTGAAAGAGAGAGCGAGGAGGAGAGAGAGATAGGAACGCGAGGAGAGGAGGAGAGGAGGAGGAGAGGAGGAGGAGCCCCCACCCGGCAGGAATCAGGAATGAAGGTAAAGCAAAAGGCTAAAAAGTGGGTGCCCTTGGGTCCCGCAGGAGCGTTGCGAGACGGACTGCAATACCCAATTCCAACCACGGAAATGAGGCACTCATGATTGCGTCCAGCAATAAAGGGTAATTTGAAGCATTCAGAACTACAGGCTACCTTAGCAAGAAAATGTCGTCAGGATTAGGCACCAAATCTCCTTCAGCTAAATTAACAACCAATATGTAATATAATTGTCTAGCTATATTAATCTCAAATGTAGTCTGTCCGAGCAGCGGCCCTCATATCCCAAGGCCCAACCAAGACAGTCCAGCCAAGAGAGAGGCGGTGATGGAAAGATTCGGGATTTCGGCAAGACAGAAATTATGCATCATTCTCTTGAAAGACTGGACATACAGGATGGCAGGAAAACAGACCCAGGTAGAGAATTCCCGCAGCAACTACAATTTCTAGCCGGCAACTTCCGAAAGTGACTGAAATTGCTGAGTGCGGGAATTTCAAATCTAACACATGAGTGTACTCAAACTCATGTGGTACATAGCTCCTGCTTCTCTCTTTGTACCTACGATGTTCCCCCTTCCCTTTTTTCTTGTATAGGATGGCTTGAGCTAGGGAATTAAAAGTGCCACTCCCGTAGACCTCCAGAATAAATATTGCTACAAGGGATGTAACTACGGAGAGAGACTACTTTGCTGCATTAAAATGAAAAACTTGAAACGATAAAAAGAAATGTGGCTGAAATAGAACAGTTCTCTGGGCAATTCTTCCCTCACGCACACCAGAGAGACATTCTACAAACAGCAATACACAAAAATCAAAACCAAGAACGCAATACAAAAAGACATTACAATTAAAACAAAACAAAAAATAAAAATAACTTTCCCATCTGAAACAGGCAAGCGAACACATCTTTAATTTGGGATCTGACGCACACGCTCCCACGACTAATAATCCCTTCGAAGTCGCACAAACAAACAAATGCATCCAAGTGTAGTTGTTCTGCAAGGATGTTGTTGTTCTTGTCGCAACCTGGTGTCCGTCCGCGAATGGGAGAGGGAGACTTCACCCGCCCCCTAAATCGACTCCCGGGGTAAAAACCAAGGACCCCGGTCCCTACCTTACCATTTCCTACCACGCCTCCCTTCCCCCTTCCCTCCCTCCTCCTACCTTTATCCCCCTACTGGTGATGAGGCGTAGGAGGGAGGATGTTCCCTTAACCGTATCCACCTCCAAGACCGAGAATCAGGGCCACAGACATTTTAACATGGTAATTGCTTTCAAAACAAACCAATTAGTGCTGTTACTGTCTGCTAGTTCGTTCTAGCTGCTATTCCCACTGCTTTTACTCAGGATTATTAAAGTTGGAACTAGCTACCAAATGAGTCTTTTCCCGTAAACAGAAGCAGCGGCAGCAATACCAAAAAATCGCGGTTGTCGCAACCGTCTAATTATTAACCACAGGCTCTCAATTAAGGGGCGCTTCACCGTGACCACGACAGTCCTCCACCTCCACTCTGGCAAGAGACTGCGAAAGAGCAAATTCGCGAGGAGAGAGAGAGAGAGAGAGAGAGAGAGAGAGAGAGAGAGAGAGAGAGAGAGAGAGAGAGAGAGAGAGGATTTCCATGAAGACTGTCTGAAATTATGGAGCCATAGAATATAATTTATATTCCCAGAAAATCTGGAATCTTTTATATTAGGAACGAATACAGAATCTTCTTGAGTATCAGAAAGAGTGTTCGTTTCAGTGTCACAAAGTGCGGAACCTTGATGATTGTTAAGATCTGGAAACTTCTCCCATTTCCAAAATACCCATAAATTAAATTCTTCCCATGAGAAGCTATCCTGTACTTGAAACAAAATGCCATATAAAGACGTTATAAAATGACCTCAAAGTTTTGAGATAATCAAACAATGGCTGACCGTCACAACGTCTGCAACGAGACGAGAGCGAAGCCCTGCAACTTATCCGAGCACAAATCACGACAAGTTCAATATTATTGTTATAACTGTCGTGTCATATATTGCGAAAAAAAAACCGAACTCAATTATTAAGGCCAAACCGCTACACACGAAGAGAAAACTAAGATGGTAATCTAATAAGACTCTTCCCCCTTTTCTCAAGACGTAGAACGGCTTGATAATTGTTAATCACTTTATTTATAGTTAGCTTTATGACGCTGCGACACCTGTGGTTAGCGGCAATTTCATAGTATTTCTGGACATTCCTCATTGATTGTCCAGTGCTTATACTCACAAACTTCAACGGGACGGAAAATATACAGAAACATCTGATGGAAAAATGAGAGAAGAGACGAAACAAAAGTTTATGCGAACAGACTGACAAGTAACCGCGGCAATGCAAAACACCTATCAATGTTCATAGTTCATAAGGAACCGGTCAAAAGGGCCAAACACTACAACCATTCAACGTGGGAACCTTTAGGACGATTTCTTATCTATTACAGATCTAACCCCATTAATAATATCAATGTTGGGAAAATTCTCTGTCGCGAGAGTATATATAATATTCTAAGGGGTCCACCAGGATCCATACAGAGAGTATGTATGGATCCTGGGGTCCACAATAATAAAAAATGTTACGAGTCTGTGTATAATTTTTAGAACTCTTAACAAAAAGCTTTCGAACCCAGCAACGTTGCAACATCCAGAATTGCAGCCAGAAGGATTGATAGGGGAGAGGAAATCAAATAGTTGGAATTAACTGCCCTCTTTCTTCATCACCTGGTCCATAAACGAGCTAACGACCGGTGTCAACAATCTTCAACGACTCTTGTTTGTTTTTTTAAATTCACCTCAGTACCTGGTGTACCTAATTGTTCATTTGGACTGAAGATGAACCATGGGAAGGGTTCGAAAGCTCTTTGTAAAGAGTTTTAAAAATTATGCACAGACTCGTAACATTTTTTATTATTGTGGACCCGTTAGAATAAAATAATATCAATCTAAAGAAATTTATTAAGATGTCTTCCATAGGGATAAAAACAACAATTTCCAGTTCTTCCGCAAACTTTCTGACTAATGCTAACGTCCACCTTCAAGCAACTTCCGTCCCTCTCAAAAGTTCCCTTGACAACCAACAAGCCTAACTTGAGCGCTATCAGGCACTGTGCCTACAAAACATTCTCTGGCTGTAATGCCTCGGAAATGCCTGTTCACTACTAGAATGAAAAAAAAGGAAACTTAAAAAGTACTTTCAATTTAACAGTGAAGCAGTTCCGTGTCTCCAGTATGTCCACTTTTAAAGTTATGGAGCAAGTCCCTTACCTCCAGAAACTCCACAGCTCAGATGCCTCCAAAGGCAAAAGGCTCAATTCTCAGTTGTCGAAAAACACTCCTACTTACATTAAGTCTACCCAAGGAGTTATGAAGTAATCTCGTGCCTGAGAAAGCCCTTCTGACTTCCAGCCAGAAGTCCATCTTCGGGTATATGAAGCAGGTGTCGTCCCTCCAAAAGTTGCCCCCCCCCCCCCACCCCTTTCCCAACATATTCACATTTTAAAAGTTACGAAACATTTCCTGATGTATAGTGCGTATACTCTGACGCAACTCGTCCAGTTTTTCTTTTCCTATAATCTATCAAGCCTTTTTATACGTCCTAAACTCGACATTTTTTCTCCTCTAGTATCCCGTATAACAGTCTGTTTTTTCCCCTCTCTTCGTCCTCTATCTTTTTGTTTTCTATTTTCCATTTTTTCCTCGTTCTGCAGAGCACTTTAATCGGCTTCCTCGAGTTCATTTTTTCCCCTTACGAGGGAGGGTCTACGATCCCTGTGCCTTTTTCCTTTTCGCGGCATTTTCTTTCACTCCCTTTTCCTCTGCTCTTCTCCTGAAGGGAGAGAAATAAAAGGGAAAAAATACTGTGCAAAGAAAAAAATTGAGTGGAACCACTGACTTTCATTCTGCTGGCTTGGCGATTCCTTAACTCAAAAGTCTTTTGCTTGATTCTTCTTCTCCTTTTTTTATGTTTGTTCGCCATCTAAAAGTAGCTTTTTTATAAAGCCTCAGAAGATAATTTATAGCAACGTGTTTTTGCTCTGGGTTCCCCCGAGTCATTTTGGAAACTCTTCTTCTTTATTGCTTTTTGCTAATTCTGACCCGCCCACTTTTTTTTATTTAGGAAATGTCTTCGGGCCACATTTCATCAATTATAAGAGCAATCGTTTGTGATTCCAGCGAGTTCCAGGAAACGGAACTTTCGCAAATTCATATATACAGCTAGACTATAGTGTGGAATATGCTTTATAAAACATCTAAAATCACTACAACGTCACATCAAAATAACTACTGTAAGATGAATCATACCACCATTAAAATGATCAATGTTTCCACAAAATACAGATTTAACATCACCATGTTACCTTTGAATCATTTAATAAAATTATTTAGAATCATTGTTTTATGCTGCAGAACAATTAATCGTAGTTTGTTTGTATGCTTTTCGTTGCATGGAAGCGGTTATTCAGCAACGGGGCCAACGGCTTTACGTGACCTCCGAACCACGTCGAGAGTGAACTTCTATCACCATAAATACACATCTCTCACCCCTCAATAGAATGCCCGAGAATCGAACTCGCGGCCACCGAGGTGGCAGGCAAAAACCATACCAACCATGCCACTGAGGCGCTACAATTAATCGCGCTACTCGCTTGGGTCACTCTTCAACCTCCCATCGTCTCCTCAACAGATATACCTCCGCAGGCAGGGCACGCCCTAACGAAGATTTGGACGACACTTGTCATGGTAATTAAGATATTATGTCAGCATTGGTGAATACCAGAGAGAGAGAGAGAGAGAGAGAGAGAGAGAGAGAGAGAGAGGAGAGAGAGAGAAAGAAAACGGAATCGGAAGAATTTCGAGAAGGCGACAGGATCGGCAACATCACAAACACGAAGATCAAAAACTCACAGCGGCTCTGAAGTAGATGGTGTCCCCTGGTCGGACCCTGAGGCTGTTGAGGGTCAGGGCCCTGTGTTCATCGGTGAGCTGGGTCGGGGCCGCTTCGTCCCCGTCCTTGATGCTGAGCCCAGGTAACCCGACCTGCCCTTCCCCGTTGAGCCACAGCGTCTGTAGCATCGGCCAGATGCCCGTCCTTTCGGCGATCTGATCCAAAGGCAGGAGAGAGCAATTAGTGGGACTGGTTTCCTTTGTCACCGTAAATCCTTTTCTTCATAATAATAGGAAATAAACACACACGTGTGTATATAAGTATACTGATAGATAGATAAACATGCATAATGTCTTTACGTTGAAATTAATAGTGAAGAATCCTTCTGGATAATAAGCATCGAAATTAACCATTAATTAATCATATGGCCAAACTAACTAAGTACCTCTCTTACAGAGAGAGAGAGAGAGAGAGAGAGAGAGAGAGAGAGAGAGAGAGAGAGAGAGAGAATGAGTTTCTCTCTCCTACTTTAACTTAAGTAACCTTGTAAACAAATGATACATAAAATAAAATATAAATGTTGTTTAGCATAAAGAAAGAAAAAAAGAAAGAAAGGAAGGAAGAAAGGAGGAGGGAGGGAGAAAGGGAAGAGCATTCACCAGGAGAAGAGGCCATTAAATGCAACGCCCATAACTCAAAGACAACGATCACACAGGACGACGGCCATTACTTACCAAGTTCTGGACCTCCCGTATGGTGTCCGTCGAGGAGAAGTACCTGGACGCCCTGACGAGGCGATGGCTGGTGGAAAGGGAGCCTCGCTCCCCGCCGGCGGCGCCTGCGTTCGCCTTCGAGGCTAATCGAGGCTTCTTCCGAGGACCCAGATTCTGAAGGATAATAATATGAGAGAGGATGAGCTTCCGCCTGATTACAGGGCAAAACATCATGAATACTCGTGACATCAATACGACGATCATGAAAAGCCTGAATCTACGAATCATTAACCTGATAGACCGAGAGGATCTTCCAAAGTGGTCTTGGTTACATCCCCTGAGAAATGGACGGGGCGCAGGAAAGGTAACAAACAGCGCGGAAAGACAGGATGCAACGAGCGAAGAGAGAAGAGACAACAAAACGAGAACATCTAAGAATGGGATAAAATGAAAAAGGTGAATCAGAGGGTAAGAAATACAGACGATAAGAAAACGGGAGAAGTCCGACCACAAAGGAAGACGAACCTTGCACAGCTATATGACCTGCCTTTCGCGAGAGGTAGGTCCTCCTGGCATAAAAACATTATGAAAAGGATGGCGCCGAGGAAGAGAGTGAGAGAGAGGGAAAGAGCAAGCTATATTAAAAGAACTGCGAGGGGAGGAAGGGAAGGGTGAGGGGAGGAGTTGATAGGGTCAGTGAAAGGCTGTGGGAAGAGGAGAGGGAACACTAAAACTCATTTTCAACCGGTCCTCAACCACAAGTACTCAACCTCACCAAAACTTTTGATCAAAGGAAAACATAAACCCTTAAAAACACATTATTAACCTTAAATGCCGACGAGTTATTTCCGTCCATGTCCTCCCCCCCTCCCCCCCAACACAACCCCCTTTTCAGACGACACTGATCACCTACCTTAACCCAGTTTTATGTTTCCGGGAGGGAGATGGATACACACCAGAATTGGGCAGGGGGAAGGAGAGGGGGGAGAAGAGGGGGGAAGGAGAGGTAATGAGGGAGAGAAGAGGAGAGGCGGAGGAGAGGAGAGTTCTTGATATCAAAACACTGTTTTTGAAACAATCATATTTATAATCCAAAGGAGCTAATGAATGCACCACACTACAGGTAAGAAACTGAAGCTTGAGAGAGAGAGAGAGAGAGAGAGAGAGAGAGAGAGAGAGAGAGAGAGAGAGAGAGAGAGACTACGTACTTTAACAAATAGCTTGGGAATAAACTTGACAGCCTATTGTCTACAATCGGTACGACCATATTCTTATGAAATACGCGAAAAATTTCACTGGTAACAAATCTGAAAAAAGTAATTATAGAAGTCTTGGTAAAAAGAGAATACTAAGACTGCAACAGTAATTCTTGCAATAGATAAAAAAGAACAACAAACTGCTTAAAGTAATTCCTACTGTTTAACATTAGTATTATTTGTTAAACGTTCTAGTAGAAATGATTAACCTAACAGATAAACAGAAAGCTATAAAAATGCACAACAAATAGATGAACAGCTACTAAATCTATTCCCTTACGATATAATCCAATTTTCAAATGAGCACTTCCGAGACCATACCGGAGGACAACTCAAGCCCTTTCTCTAAAATTATTCATTGTGCCCTTGCGGCTATAGAAGCATCATATACGTGCTAGTTGGTCGAATAAAGTCATATATCTATATATATATATATATATATAGGTATATATATATATATATATATATATATATATATAAATATAATATATATATATATCTCAACCTTTCAATGGAGCTTGGTCTCTTTGACCATAATAGACAATATCTTTCTTAAGGGGATTAAGACAACAGAACCAACGTCGGTTCAGCGGCGACCCCAGGCATCACCTAAGTGCATTAATTTTAACAGAAGAATTTATTTATTTCGCACGCACACACACACACACACACACACACACATATATATATATATATATATATATATATATTATATTATATATATATAAGCAGGAACAGGATAGCCAGAAGACGTGGTAATATTCCAGACATTATTATTTCTTTTAAAAATAAACAAGGGCACAGCCGAGCTTCGGGAATACATTGTTTCTCCCATCATCAGGGTCACTTATCTATAAAAGGATACAAAAAAAGAAACATTAAGAACTGTACTGATTAAGTATATCTAAAAACATTACAATACTTTAAAATACATAACACAGTAAAAAAGGAACATAAAAACTAAGTTAACTGCAAACCATAAAAGAGCAATGACAAGTTAAAAGAGATTACGTAAAATGCAGAAATATACTGAGAGCGAAAAATAAATACATGAATATTCAGAATAAAAAAAAAAATAAAATTAATAATGATCTGGTAGTACAAAATATTGAAAACCTACTGTTCATCGTAGTCAAATGACAACTGGGAGAGTTAGAAAACTGCGAATGAAATGAGCAGAAGTGGTGTGGGTAAAAGAGAGAGCGAGAGAGAGAAGGAGGGAGAAAAAAAAAAAAAAAACAAAAAAAAACAAACAAGCAAATTATGCAATGAAACAAAGGAACAGAGGTGGTTTGGTTTATTGAGTGTTGGAGATTGTTGTTTAATATGGAGGGACTCTAAAAAGGGAAGTGAATGGCTGTTTTTTGTTTGTCCAAGTATTTCAAAAAATCGCTGTACTGTATGTTTGATGGTGACAGGATATGGCATGAAGTCTAATTGCACTATTTTCTTTTTTGCTTAAAGGTAAGCCTGTACGATAGCTGACACCCCTATGAGAGTCGATGCGCACCTTAAGTAGGCGTTTAGAACATCCCACATAAGTCCCAAAATTACATTTTGGGCAATTAAACTTATAAACAGTGCAGGTACGCATCAACTCCGGGAGGGTGTCTTTAAAGTGAAACAGTCTTCCAATTGTTAGCGGGTTATTAAAAATAAATCTGAACTCAGCATAAGGGTATGATGGCTCAAGAATGATAATAATTTACGTTTGAGTGGGCCAGAATTATTGGTGAATGGTAGTGGAACATTCACTATCTTTTTGGGAACGGTGCAGACTACAGTTTTTGGCTTAAAAATATTGTCTAAAAATTCTTATTTTAAGAACAATTGCTATCCCCTGAACATGTTCAATAAAATCCTTAAAGAATTTTTAGACAATATTTTTAAGCCAAAAACTGTAGTCTGCACCGTTCCCAAAAAGATAGTGTATGTTCCACTACCATTCACCAATAATTCTGGCCCACTCAAACGTAAATTATTATCATTCTTGAGCCATCTATACCCTTATGCTGAGTTCAGATTTATTTTTAATAACCCGCTAACAATTGGAAGACTGTTTCACTTTAAAGACACCCTCCCGGAGTTGATGCGTACATGCACTGTTTATAAGTTTAATTGCCCAAAATGTAATTTTGGGACTTATGTGGGATGTTCTAAACGCCTACTTAAGGTGCGCATCGACTCTCATAGGGGTGTCAGCTATCGTACAGGCTTACCTTTAAGCAAAAAAGAAAATAGTGCAATTAGACTTCATGCCATATCCTGTCACCATCACATACAGTACAGCGATTTGAAATACTTGGACAAACAAAAAACAGCCATTCACTTCCCTTTTTAGAGTCCCTCCATATTAAACAACAATCTCCAACACTCAATAACCAAACCACCTCTGTTCCTTTTTTCATTGCATAATTTGCTTGTTTTTTTTTTTTTTTTTTTTTTTTTTTTTTTTCTCCCTCCTTCTCTCTCTCGCTCTCTCTTTTACCCACACCACTTCTGCTCATTTCATTCGCAGTTTTCTAACTCTCCCAGTTGTCATTTGACTACGACATGAACAGTAGGTTTTCCAATATTTTGTACTACAGTATCATTATTATTATTTTTTTTTTATTCTGAATATTCATGTATTTATTTTTCGCTCTCAGTATATTTCTGCATTTTACGTAATCTCTTTTAACTTGTCATTGCTCTTTTATGGTTTGCAGTTAACTTAGTTTTTATGTTCCTTTTTTTACTGTGTTATGTATTTTAAAGTATTGTAATGTTTTTAGATATACTTAATCAGTACAGTTCTTAATGTTTCTTTTTTTGTATCATTTTATAGATAAGTGACCCTGATGATGGGAAAAACAATGTATTCCCGAAAGCTCGGCTGTGCCCTTGTTTAATTTTAAGAAAGAAATAATAATGTCTGGAATATTACCACGTCTTCTGGCTATCCTGTTCCTGCTTAAATTAAAGTTTTCTAGAAACGACAACATACCCAGTTATATATATATACTATATATATATATATATATATATATATATATATATATATATATATATATATATATATATATAATTTTCAGGCCCTAAAGCATATTTCTACATGAATATGCTAACTTTGAGCAAGACTTTGCAGTCAGGGTCAACATTCTCCCCCAAGGTATTAATTAATGTTGAGCCAATGCTTAATGATCTGTCAAGGAAAATATATATAAAATCTACGGTCTCTAACCCCACGATTCACTACTGGCACCAAACTCGAGGGAAAATTACTCTATGTGAATATTGAGCTCCAAGCAAAGGAGACTATTTATCAAATGCAGCTGAAGGAAATAAAGAACTGAACGAAAATGGGAAAACGGAGGATGGCCGAGTTAGAAAAGGAAAAAAAGAAACAATATAAGGAATAAAGAGAGAATGAGACTGAAAAGCGAATTGTACAGATGAATAGAGGAAAGGAATTACGAATCAGTGGGAAGTCATAAGAAGGATAAGATAAAAAGAGATATAAAGGAATTGACTACGGAAAACCAAGTAAGGAAAAACGATATAAGAAAAAGAAGGAAAAAAGTACTGAAATTGAAAATGGGAAACGAAACAACTTAAAAGAAAAAGAAAAAGAAAGGGTGGAGACAGGTGAAATGACACAGGAAGAATAAAAATTGAAACAGAAAGACCTCCCACAAACAACAAATAATGCAAGACGAGGAAAAGAAAGGAAATGGCAATAAACGAGGGGGATATATGAACGAGACATAAAAAAATAACAAGATTGAAAAAAGGAAGCCAAACTAAGAAAATGAGAAAGATATAAACAGAAATGGAGAAAACAAGAAGTGAAAGAATGCGACAGACGCGCGCTTTCCCACTTCCTACCCCCCCTTAAAAAAACCCGAGATGGAGGGAGAGGGAAATGAGGGGGAGGGGTTTATGAAGAAAGGAAGGGGCAAGAAAAGGGGTGAGCAGAGGTTCATTTCTTATCGCTTGAGATTAATCCTCTGCAGGAAAGGCCATTCGTTCGTTCCGATTGTTGGAGCTGTCAGGCGGCCACCGAGAAAGCCCTGCTCTCTCTCTCCCTCCCTCCCCCACCAACATTCTCGGCCCAAACAAACACGCGCACCCAGAATGCGAGCGTGCTTGCGCGCGTGTGAAGAGAGAGAGAGAGAGAGAGAGAGAGAGAGAGAGAGGAGAGAGATTGGCGCGTGATATTATTAAAGACCATTCACACACACATAATATATATATATATATATTATATATATATTATATATATATAGATATTTATATATGAATATTTATAAATCGTTAATTGCATTAAGTGAAATAAGTTCCACTCCCTAACAATATCTATATACTCCTATATATATAATATATATATATAATATATACATACATATATATATATATATATATATATATATATATATATTATATATATATATATATATAACACACACACACACACACATATATATATATATATATATATATATATATATATATATCTATATATATATATATATATATATATATATATATATATATATTTGAATAGAGAAAGCAGATATGTAACACTGAAAATTAATATGTAACACTAAAATTAATGAGTAAAACTAAGATAAGGTATCTATATACTACCTATATATATGTGTTATATATATATATATAAATATAATTGTGTGTGTATGTTGTGTGTATTTGTTATGTTAAATTGTATGTGTGTCTATATATATATATATATGGTATATATATATTTATATATATATTATTTATAAATAATATATGTGTGTGGTGTGTGTTGTGTGTTGTTGTGGTGTACATATATTATATATATATATATATTATTATTTATATATATGTTTATATTATTATTTATAATATATAATATATATTAATAGAGAAAGGAAAAGATGTAGGACTGAAAATGAATATGAGTAAAACTAAGATAATGTTCAATGAAAATGCAGAGATAACAAATAAGAGTTATGGACGAACCTCTGGAGATTGTTAATGAATATAAATATCGAGGACAAACAGTAAGGGTTCCCCCAATGCATGAGACCGAAATTAAAAGAAGGATAAGCACGGAATGGAGAGCTTTTGGTAAATAAAATATGAGGTTATGAGAAGTAAAATGCCACTTCCTCTAAAAAGAAAAGTATTTAATCAAATGGTCCTACCAGTAGTAACTTAAGCATCAGAAAAACCTGGAGCCTTACTAAAGCCTTAGAACTAAGTTATAGTAAATTTACATCACCCATGCATCTGATGTCTAGGCCAATCCCTTACGACGCTCCTGATTGGCTGTTGCTAAGCCAATCACAGGGCTGGAAACTCTCAGTCTCTCTCTCGAGAGTGTTCATATGGGTAGGATCTATGTTCCACCTCTCCTGAGGGATACTTTTGGAAGACGTATCCCTCAGGAGAGGTGGAACATATATCTTGCCTATGTGAACTCTCAAGAAAGACTGAGAGTTTCCAGTCTTGTGATTGGCTATCAACAGCCAATCAGGAGCAGAAAAGTATCTCACAGGAGAGGTGGAACATTCATCCTGCCTATGTGGAGGTGGAACATTCGTCCTGCCTATGTGAACTCTCGAGAGAGACTGAGAATTTCCAGCTCTGTGATTGGCTTACCAACAGCCAATCAGGAGCGTCGTAAGGGACTGGCCTAGACATCAGATGCACGGGTCATGAGAATCTACTATAGTTACAACTCAAAACGCTATGGAAAGAATAATGCTGGGAATTACACTAAGCGACAGAAAAAGAGCAACATGGATACGAGAGCAAACTAAATTAGAGGATATTCTAATAACAGGTAAGAAAAAGAAATGGGCGTGGGCAGGAAATATAATGAGAATGTCAGATAATAGATGGACAAAAAAAGAATAACGGAATGGGTCCCTAGAGATTGCAAGCGAAGCAGGGGAAGAAGATGCTGGATTGACAAGCTAAGAAAATTTGCGGGCAAAGAATGGCATAGAAGGACCGTAAACAGACGGGAGCGGAAGGGCATGTCTGAGGCCTTTGTCCTGCAGTGGACTGGCAACGGCTGATGATGATGATGATGATAATGAATACATAAATTCAGGCTTACATATCAATTATCCCAAGAAGACTTGTATCTGATACAGACATTTCTGTTAAGCTAAAATGAAGCAGTCAGTGAAATTTCCCACGAACACCTTTGGTTGCCTAACTACTTATAACACTAAAAGGGGCTCCTGATTTTACTTTCTACATTTTGCATTTGTAGAGCAAAGCGACTCATTCAAAACTTTGTGCACTAGAAGTTCACAGAAAGAGAAAAATATCGTCATGTACAATTCATCTTCACCCAATGAATGAAACGACAACGCACCTAATACTGATATGACAAAGGCGAGACTTAGCAACAAGAGTCCCAAACAGACCTACTTCCACCTAATTATAATACCCGGCTCATAAGAAACCCAGGATTAGCAGAGCTATGGCCCAATTGACCCCTTTTCCTTCATAGCTGGGCACTGAGAAACCCGTAGACAAAGAACCATGGCAAGACTGAATTCATGGAAATACTGTACGAAATTACTCTTTGACCGAAACTTCACATAAATTACGCCAAATGATGAGGCCGTTATAAAAAAAAGAGGGTTAATGGGGCAATATTAGCCAGTAATGTACTTACCGAAGTCCAGGGCCTGAACAACCTATGCAATAAAATTGGCTTAACTTTAATCACTAAGCAATAGTAAACCTGGGGTTAACAGGGCTAAGACAAACCTAACTTCATCTAATTACCGGATAATTACAAATCTAACTTTGACAACCAGAAATCACATCCCCTATATTAATTCACTGACGATGTACTTGAATGCCAACGTTTCACCTGAAATTGGCAAAACTACAAACATTAAGAAACAAAAGACAAGGAACAAAAGACATAAGGTAAGAGACGAAAGGAAACAAGAAAGCAAAGGGCGATACAAAACCAAAAGGTAATAAACCAAAGAAAATAAGAAACCACGAGATAACACTTCATCGAATTACAGCCCATTATGAACCAACGGATGAATAAAAAAAAATTATAACTATGGAACGAGAGACCGAATAAGGAACGGAATGGAATATAGAATTTCCCAGCCTATAAGGTCATTCTAAAAGGGTAATTGAGAGTAGAAAGGTTTGAAAGGTGGAACAGGAGGAAAACCACAAAGCAGTTGCACTATGAAACAATTGTGATGAGAAGGTGGAAAGATGGAGAACAGAGAATATGAGCGGAGGTACAGCAAATGAAATGAGAGGGGTTGCAGCTAGGTGCCGAAAAATGCTCCAAACAACCTTAAGTCATGCCTATAGTGCACTGCATGCGGTGCACTGGCAGCACTACCTCCTTACCGGACATAAAATAGGGGCAAATAAAGTAAAAAAATAAAGTCGAAACTCACTTCATTATTCAGGGCGGAAGACGTCCCCAGAGGAGTCCTACTCTGAACGACTCTCCTCGGGATGTCGTTGACGGAGTTGACCTGCCTCACGTGGATGAGCTCGCACTCGTAGGTGAACTGGTCCTCGTACTCCTGCGCCGCCCGGTCTTCCACACAGCCCGCTTCGCACACGCCTGCACAACACCACACATATTATACATATACAGTACATGCACAAGTGTGTGTGTGTGTGTGTGTGTGTGTGAGTGTGTGATAACTTTAAAAATAAAATGTCACAAACTAAGCGGATAAAACATGGATTCAATAACAGAAACAATGAAAAACGGAGATCTGTAGAAAGAAAGAAAAATCTCTTGGAAGTCGTTATCATTTTAAATAACCTAAGTCGGTGGCACCGAAGTTTATTAAATCACTAAGACTAACAAATAACAATGATGACAGAATGAACTTCAATTCTTACTACTATAATGACCTAAACAAAACTACATAAACCTATATAAATTTCAAGGTATTAAAACAAAATTTGAGGCCCACAATGCAAGTAGATCACCTATTCTACGCATTTCCAGATTCATCTGAGTCCATGAAAGTAGGGCATGCGAGCATTTACCTATATATATAGTGTAAGCACTTTTTCCATCACCGAAACCATAATTGGCCAAAATTAATTCTACATCTCTCTCAGCATCAAATGCTGGACCGCTTTAGCCCAGCATCAAAATCCGAATACTCCAAAGGCCCCTTTTTAGACTGGAAGCGACTGAGAAGCATCTATCAGGAGCTTATCCAGAGAACTAGGGAGTCAACAGGGCCAACACTGCATATATGTTTTACTGCAGCTGTGAACATAGTTACTCTTAACGCTCTTGGCTTTCATTCCAATCATCGGTTTAATAATAATAATAATAATGATAATAATAATAATAATAATAATAATAATAATAATAATAATAATAATAATAATATAATAATAATAATAATATTATTGATACAACAACTCCAAAATGCACAGAAACAACGTCCCTTTTATACATGATATTCTACCACACTTTCCAGTCCATCTCACTTCCGCTAAATCAAACAGGCCAATCCTGAAGGCAGAACGGAGCACCTATAAAACTGACGTGAGGTCAATGAAGAAATGTATATATATCACAGATACCATCAATACATCTGGACAATCAGATGGGTGCATCTCTCAGACCCGATTCCTGAGAGAGAGAGAGAGAGAGAGAGAGAGAGAGAGAGAGAGAGAGAGAGAGAGAGAGAGAGAGAGAGAGAGAGAGCCAGTAATTCACTCAATGCCAACAGCCCCACCACCGCCTTCCCATTTTTTTCCAAGGGCGCCCTCACAAGACTTCAACAATCTCTCGCAGTTTTCAAACGACTTTCCTTTCAAGTGATCAAATCCCTCGATAATTCAACCTTCCTTGAAAATATTCTTCAGGAATCTACATCCCATAAATTTACTTTTAAGGATGTAATGCACATTATTATTATTATTATTATTATTATTATTATTATTATATTTCATAGATGAAACCTATTCACATGGAACAACAACACAGGTTCCATTAACTCGAAATTCAACCTCCCACGCAGACCCCACACTGCAGCAGTAACTGACCATGATACAGAGCCAGTGATTTTTCACGGCCCTGGAGCAGACGTGAACCCACGACATCTGAGTGGTATTCCACGACACTAACCACTATACCAGCGGACCAGGATAAACCCATTCATAACAAATCCAATCTTCTGTAATATAAAAGGCAATAAATTATCCGACCTCCTTTGGTAGCTTTCGTTTCGATAACCTTTGTATGGTGATTTACTTTTCTGAAAATGTACAGTTCCTGTTACCTAGTTTATTTAACCATTAACATCCTCGTGCTTAATCTTTCATATCCTGGCGCTGCATTACAAATCCCTGAGACCTGAAGCTTGATATTAAGAAATTTATTCGTTTTCAAGCAATGTAATACCTGATAATCCCATTCTTCATCGCACGGGTAACTACATAGTATATACTTCCTCGTTTCTGCGGTTTACATTCTGGAAGGTAGTGCTTCATTCTAGATCTCAATACATTTCATGAACCCATTGTTGTTACACTGGGGTTGATTTGCGATTCTAAAGACAATGGCTGCCTGAGAATGTCATCTAACAGGAAGACGGCTCCTTTGTAGAGTTTAACTTCGGCAAAAACTGTTTACGAATAGTTATCTTGCATGCAGAAGACTCTTTAGAACCTGAAGCCTTGCAAACTGCTGACTGTTTAGAAAGGACTACTTGGTAAAGACATAACTGGTTAAAAAGGATTACTTGGCAGACATAAGACTTGAACATTTGTCGAGCGAGACACAGATGACCGGCGATTGGTTTGACAGGATTAACTGACCGACAAATGATTGTTTAAAAAGGGGTTGACAGACACAAAGATGACTGATAACCGAGTGCTAAGGAATAAAGACGTAAAGGAGATGGGATGCTCACCAAAAAAACACTACAGAATGAAGTGACGACTCTAAAACTTGAGAGTAAGGTACGCGTCTGTGTGTGTGTGTGTGTGTGAAATGCCACAGAGTTAGGGATAAGGGCAGAGACGTCTCCGTCACGGTCTTTATCAACGTCATTCTCTCGGTCGTTAAATGTCCGGGTTTTTCTAAAGACGGAAGGACGGATAAAAAAACACGTGCGGATCAAGTCACTGGATCACTCAAAGGATTTGTGAGAGAGAGAGAGAGAGAGAGAGAGAGAGAGAGAGAGAGAGAGAGAGAGAGAGAGAGAGAGAGAGCTTTGAAGACAACAACCACAAACAATAACCCAATAATCGAGTTAAATCCAGTATTGAATAATTACCAATAAATAAGAGAGCGCGAATAAGATCCTTCTTCCCCTCAGCCCTTCAACCAGTCTGTTCCCACGATGCTGTTTTCTATCTAGGCGGAGCGGAAACAGCTTCAGCTGAACGTTACAAACAAGTTATGAAGGACGAAGATTTTTGTCGTGAGTATGGGTTAAATACTTGCATACTTATCACATACATACATACATATATATATATACATAAGACCCCGTCCCGTCGGGGTCTACTTACTCTGTCCGGCCGCATTACTGAGGGTCATGCTTAAATAAGACCCAGCGGGTGAATTTAACATGATCAGTATTATCTAAAACTTACACAAGGGCCCGAGTATCTAAGGAAACTAGTAATTACGTACAGTAACTTAGCGGTGACCGGCTACCGCAACGGAACAGTGCACCCGAGAGGCGTCAGGGCGCTGGTTTCCTCTTAACCCTCTCGTTTTCCCCTTAGGCAGGTCATTGGTTGACTTCTCTCTCCCAAGGAGGTTTGGCCAATCGTTGGTCAGCCATGCCCACGCCAAAAATTAACTGGCTGGGGGGGGGGGGGGGGTGGGGGGGGGGGGGGGGATGTTTATTCCATTTTGAGGAGCCATTTCCCAGCGACCTGTGGTCGTCGGATCAGCAGAATGACTATATATATATATATATATATATATATATATATATATATATATATATATATATATATATATATATATATATATATATTCTCTCTTTTCAAGTCATTTTCCGTAAAGGGGGTTCCTAAAGAGCAAAATACCACTAAAACAATGGTCACTGCCACATTCATGTTTAACACCTAAAGTTATGCAAAAATCCTCCACAACCTAGCCTCTTATACAATAACACAGCTTTTCTCCTCTTTAAAACGTATAAGAGTCTCATCTTGGAAAAAAGTAAAATTCAGCCGGAGTAACAGTTTCCCATTTAAGGCAACGCGCAAAGTAGGACTTAGTATTTCTTATTAGGAAAGCCTAAAGAAATCCTCAGGATCTCTCGTTAGAAAATGTAATAGAAAATGGCAAAGCCTCTCATAAGTACGTGCAAAGTGTTAGAATCTCTCATGAAAACTGGACTTAACAAGCGCTAAATTCTACTTTGAGAAGGGGCACTGCACTCCTCTTCCGTCAAGTGATAGTTAGTATCGTTCATTAGGAATGAGCACATCTAGTGTCAGAGTTTCTCTTTAGTGAATAGCGAGGCAAACCTGATACTCCTCTTATTAGTTCATGACGACAGAACAAAGGCAGTTTTGATGTCATAAGAAAGGCACAAAGCAAACATTAAGAACTCACTGACTGAGAGAAGGCAAAGCAAGAACTTGAAGTCTTGTCAGTCAAAGACTAAGAGTCAGAAACTCATTACGAAAGTATTTGTAAGGCTTATCATTTTTTAGAGGACATATCTGACAAATGTAAAGAAAAAAGAGATATAGTCATATCAAGTCATATTCATTCAATACTCAAGAAGACTTTGTATCAACTTCTCTGGCTCACTAAGTCAATAATGTCGTTTAACAAACTCTAGGTATATCTCAAAATCTTAATCTTATTCTTTACTAATAAGATCCATAACCTTGTTAAAACCTCTCTTGAGCTGACAAACAAGGCACATCGAAAATTTACTTTGATTTATTTTTATATAAAAATGTAACGACTGTCTTTCAATCGATGCAAATATCACGGGTGCAGAGAGGTGGCGTCAGATTTCATTATATTCACTATCATCGTCGTCGTCGTCGTCACTGTAGAATAGATCCAAAACACAGAACAACAGGGTCCCACGGAAATATGGCGGTTAACTGGTTTCGAGAACCTGGTTTCAGGAGCTTGGCCTCTATGATTTTTTTTATCGCTGTTAGCTGGCTTCGAAACCTCCCGTTTTCGAGAATCTTGTTCGGTTCACGAGCCCAGTATTTTTTACTTATTTATTTACTTATTATTTTTTTTTTTTTTTGCCAGTCACATCCCCTAGTGGTCTGTTGGTCTTGCGTGTAAGTAGCCCGTGGGAAAGAGCCTCTCATCACTATGCAGACAATGGCAGACGGGGGCAGTAAAAGCAAACTACCGAATCTCGTCAACATATGGCCCGGATGAAAAAAAAAAAAAAAAAAAAAAAAAAAATGATGAAAAAAAAAAAAAAAAAAAAAGATGTGGGTGTGTGTCCTCGTTTAAGGTCTTTGGATTGGATCAGCCTTTGGAAACTTTTCTCATCTCTATCCCTTTCTCTACACACAACCACACATAAGTGTACTGTGTGTGCGTGTGTGTAGACGAATATACATATACACATGTGTGCATGTGTGCGTGTTTACAGAAGGATCCACAGTATTATACTTGAATACCAAGAATAAATGTATTCGTAAAAATATATACGAAGCTTTTAGCTTTCGTCCGTCCCTCTGTGGCCTTGATCACTAAAGTAAATTGAGACACACATCAGTGATAAAGAAAGAACATAATATAAACCAAATGAAACGGATAACCCAGGTTAAAGCAAGCGAACTCGTTATGACGTCAATCTGCTCTGCAGAATT
The DNA here is from genome assembly GCF_015104395.2 of Macrobrachium nipponense. Classification (NCBI taxonomy): domain Eukaryota; kingdom Metazoa; phylum Arthropoda; class Malacostraca; order Decapoda; family Palaemonidae; genus Macrobrachium; species Macrobrachium nipponense. The sequence continues at coordinate 48,032,552 of NC_087215.1, read as the reverse complement.
GTAGGGGATCTGAGAGGCGGGACAAATTGATGGTCTTCCTGAACGGGCTCCCGAGGAGGTCATCCATCCGCACTATCAAAGCAAATTATCCGTAATGTCTATATTCCCATCAAAGGCGTCATTTTAAAAGATGAGAGCTCCTTCCACAATCGTCCTAGCGGCCCTGATCTTGGTAACGCTATATTCTATTTTTATAAGATTTAAAACTTTCCTCACATCTTAATTATATTGAGGAGGCAGACTTTCTCTATTTTCTTTTAACGTTTCAAGTTTGTGACTTTAGATCTATTGACCAGGAAATCGAATTTTAATTGTACTAAGTATAAAGAGGTCGATTTTTACTGAAAAACGTCTTTCTTGAGCAAAGTGAATGATTTACTCTCCAAGGGAAAACAGATCAACCACTAATGTTAAATCCTTTGATGGGAACACAGACATTACGGATAATTTGCTTTAAAGGGAAGAGATTTGCAAGAGGGCCAGAATAAGAAATGAGAAAAGAAAAGGGAATGAGAAATGAGCACTGCCAGAATTCTTCAGAGTCCGATAGTGCGGATGGATGACCTCCGAATTCCCTTCGTCCAGCGTTCCTCGAGATCCCGATCAAGAAGACCAGCGTTTTGTTCCGCCTCTCACGTACATCCCCTACAATTCTGATAAACCTGTTTATCAATTTCATTTGGTTTATATTATTTATTTTTACCACCGGTGTGTGTCTCAACTAATTTTAGTGATCAAGGACACGCAGGAATGGACGAAAGTAAAATGCTTTGTATTTATTTTTACAAATACATTTCGTCTTAGTATTCAAGCACAGTATTGTGGATTACTGGTTTCCTGGCGACCTTCCATTTTCTTTTGTTTGAATGTAATTACAGGGTAAGTTTGATCACTTACTGCTTTTATTGTATTCGTACTGGGCGCTGGGTGTGGCCTTAAAGGCTGACTTAAAATTAAAGTTCCATTTCTAATCAACCAACCCAACACTCCACAGCACGTTACTATATATATAATATATATATATATATATATATATATATATATATATATATATATTATATTATATATATATATATATAATATGTGCAACCTACTAATAATTATTTAAAAGTCACACACCAAATGCAAACCATAGTTGAAACATCCAAGCACTTACTCCTTATGAATCGTAATAGCCACATGTTTCAACCTCCGATGACATAATAACACTCAAAAGTGAATCAGAATCACACGAGTCTATAAACACTAATAATGAACATCGACCCTACGAATCTCCACCAAGATCTAAGGCAGTCTAAGAGATGGGCCGAACTCTCTCAAGCAGACTAGTGACACAAAAGGTCACTGAATTACATAAATAGGCCCAAGATAGAGAAGGCACGCTTCACTACACACTTATGAATAAAAAGAGGAAAAAAGGAGAGAGAGAGAGAGAGAGAGAGAGAGAGAGAGAGAGAGAGAGAGAGAGAGAGAGAGAGAGAGAGAGTTGCCTTCTCGTTACATATTTTTGAAATCTTTATACATACTATCTTCGAAGGGAAAATCATGAAAGTTCTCTGCATGATTCTTTAGACCCACACAGAATCATTCCATTATGCAATACGCACACAAAATACATTCAAAGAGAGAGAGAGAGAGAGAGAGAGAGAGAGAGAGAGAGAGAGAGAGAGAGAGAGAGAGAGAGAGCGATTCACCTATACAAAAAAAAAAAAAAAAAAAAAAAACAGAGAAAGCGAGCTCTCCATGTACTTAGATTTTAACTCCAAACAGAGCAAAAGTGCAAAGATCTATATATATAATTTTTCTTCTACTTTTCCGCTTTATACACCACAACAACCTCACACACACACGCACACGCACACACACACACACATATATATATATATATATATATTATATTATATATATATAACTATATATATATATATATATATATATATATATATATATATATATATTATATATATAATCATAAATATATTATATACATATATATATTTACAACATATATATACATATGTATATATATATATATTATATATACATATATATATATATATAATATATTAAATATATATAGATATATATATATATATATATAAAATTTTGTTCTTTCTCCACGGTATTCTTCTAAATCCGGGAGAGACTTAACTATAATGCCCAGAAGAAGGAAGCTCTTGTAGCAGCTTCCGCTCTCACTAAAACTACTCCACACGGCCGTCCCTCTCTTGAGAGAGAGAGAGAGAGAGAGAGAGAGAGAGAGAGAGAGAGAGAGAGAGAGCTATTCCCACAAACCCTGCAGGCTTTTTTTGTTTATTAATCTCTCTCTCTCTCTCTCTCTCTTTCCTTATTTGTTTTTCTCGTTTATTTGGTTTCCTTTCTTCACCATGTGAGGACTTACTAGTCTTGTCACTCATCTACTTAGCAACATATCTGCAATATTCTTGGTGCTGAAAACCTTTGTGTGTGTGTGTGTGTTGTACTTACTTCTCCATTTCGGTATCTTTTCTATTTACTGTATACCGGTTGTTTCAATTACTTTCAATTTTATCTATTTTCCCTCTCGAACATTTTCATTCCCTCGTCGACTGCTGCATTCAAGCACAATTTATCTTAGATACCTACATACCAGCCCAGTTAGCAGCTCTAGTTTTCCAAGCAACTATTCTCGAGTTGTCAGAATTCTAGGCCATATTAATTAACTGGTGAATTTCCATACCTAGACTGCAATACCTTGAAGTACAATAGGTCTGGCATCTAGACGTATTTCTAAATTTTCAGCTTATTTGACTCAAAGCAAGTGTGGACAAATCAGAAAACGCATGACGCTAAAAGTCCTCGTACGAATCCGCCATCTGTCGAGCGTTTCAACGACCGGTTGGCTTCGTTTGTGTGTTAACGTGATCTCTCACAAACAGGTCATCAGAATTTGATTAAACTTGGCGGTTTATTCAGTGACTGACCTCCCCGAAAGGAATCTATTTTCATATGAATCTAACCCGAGTTGAGATCACTTTCATGGCAATCAATTTCATTTTTCCCCAAAGTTAACCACCTCGAGAGGCCAAGTTTTGTCAAATTCTGTTCAGGCGTTCTTGAAGAATCGGGCTAATGCACCACGCATGCAGGCACGTGCACGCACACACAGACACACAATTGAAAATAATCGCGAGACAATTCCGCTGGCTGAGGCACCGGCTAAATAACTCGGCCGCCAATGACAGCTTAGGCCATTACAACATGAAATGAGATTTTACAAATAAAGCCGAATCGGAAATGACACCTTTACACGCCAACACAACATTCCACTTCTAATGAATTCGTGAAGGTCTGGCATTGCACAAACTAAAGTAACGCATCAATAACACACGCACACATACGTCAGCAACTTGCCGAATAATTATCGCGAGCAAGTTGAAAACCAGTCAACGACTGTCACTGGAGACTGTCTGGCAAATAATGGATAATCTGACGTGGCTTTGATTAGGATTATTGATAAAGTGTTGACTCATATTCAACATCTTTGCGACGTGTATGCGTCTAGTTGGCAACGTGCGTTTATGACAGGTGATACTGCCGTGTGGACAAAGCCTGAGATGGGAAATCGAAGCAACAGAAACAGAAACTGACAGAGTGAGAGAAACAGCTGTCAGTGAAGGAAAGATCCAGTGAGCGACCAGTCACCTTACTTGCACACAAGATCTCACGACCCATTTCATTATGGCAGCCCACCTGTATTTTGGTAAAATGGGCACAACATTTGCTTAATATCAAACCTAACGAGGAACATTCTCACCAAATCTGGTTTTGACTGGTCAAGTGATTTTGGTAAGCTTTTTAAAGACTCACACCAACCTACACAAAAAAGTCAATATTTGTTAATAACCTTGTGAATATTATTTTGGCCAAGCTTGGATTCACATGGCGAGGACCGTCCATTTGATAGGATTGATAGGAATCGTTCAAATTACCTCTCTCTCTCTCTCTCATTTATATATACCATATATATATTATATATATATTATATATATATATATATATATATATATATATATATATATATAATTATATGAAGATAAAAGGTCCATAAATCACTATTTGAACGCTGCAACCATTTGTGTCGAGCACTTCCTTCCGTGCTCCTGATCACTGGTAAAATATGGACGTAGGGTGTCTTACAAGAGTATATAAACAAAGCATATGTAGGTGTGGCAGTAAGGCTCTATTGGTAAACCAGGAAGGATGGGAAGAATTAAACTATTCCCTGGTGTCGTCTGGCCTCATTAATGTGTGCACACATATATATAATATATATATATATATATATATATATATATATATATATATATATATATATATATATATAATATATATATATATATAATATCATATATATACACATGTGCATTCACATATATCTATACATATAACTAATATATCTTACATATAAATATATATAAACAACTATCTATATATATGTATATATGTAGATAGATAGATAAATAGATAGATAAATATATATAAACAACAAAGCAGCTGCATGGACTGAAAAAAAAAAAAAAAAAATACCGAGGCCCTCCGCCCCATTAAATTTTCATCTAGCATTTTTTCCCCTTTTCGTCTTCGTCTGGGCGCGCGAGGGGAAAAAAGGGGGCCTCCGAGTGGGTTGAGATTAGGACACGACGAGGGGACCGTCCTCTGTCTCATGGCTGGCAAAGGCCTGGGGGCGGGGGCGGGGGCGGTGGGGGGAGAGGAGGAGGAGGAGGATCCCATCCCAAATCGAAATCCAAATCCATCTCAAACGACGACGACAAACGATACCACTTCACACCCAATAGAGAAGTGCTAACCAATAATAATAATAATAACAACTATAACCCCAACGTATCGGCCCCTCTTCCATAAAAAAGAAAAAAATAAACCAAACGTAACTAAAGAAAATATCAAAACCTGCACCAATGAAGTCAATATATCCTGGAAAATAGGACAAAAAATATGTTAACTTTCTCTGAATTTCTGATCGAGAGAGAGAGAGAGAGAGTTAAGTATATCTTAGTTTAACCAGACCACTGAACTGATTAACAACTCTCCTAGAGCCGGGCCGAAGGATTAGATATTTTTACGTGGTTAGGAACCAACTGGTCACCTAGCAACGGGACCTACAGCTTATTGTGGGATCCGAACCACATTATATTAAGAAATAGAGAGAGAGAGAATCTACTGGTCACTTGTTACCAGATACATATGTAATTGTAATAACCACAATGCCTTCTTAACTTCTCGAATTCATCATACCTTTCGGATACGCTCGTCACTACAAAGCATGAGATATAAATGCAAGATTATAAAGAAATTCCGACGTCCGTAGCAGGGTTCGAACCCGCATCCAGAGCATCAGGACGAGGTCACGTTGCCGATCTGACCTAGAGAATGATAAAAGTCTATTGCCGCTCATACATATTTTCATATTCAGATACATTTGTTAGAACTGAAGAGTTCCATCCTCACCACTGTAGTCCCGTCGGCAATCGTTTTTATTGCTTTTTGGACAAATTACACTCACTCACTCACACACACTCACACACTCACTCACACACACACACACACACACACATATATATATATATATATATATATATATATATATATATATATATATATGTGTGTGTGTGTGTGTGTGTCTGTGTGCGCATGTGCGTGCGTGCGCGTATTTATAAATATTTATTTTATATATAAGACTAGTTAAGAGGACACTGTGGTTATTTCAACTACATACATTCTGATCAAGTGACCAGTAGATTCTGTAAAGATATTTCAACCTATAACGATTGGCGCCTTGGTTGCAATGCTGAAGTTGGGTCTGTTCCAGCTCTAATGAATGAATGCATCTGAATTCGAAAGGTACCATATGAGTTGAGCGGACATAAACTTTCATCTTGCTCGAGATCGGATCGGCAACGTGACCTTGCTGTGGATACGGATTCAAATCCTGCTACGGACGTCGGGATTTATTCATAACCTTCCATCTGGATCTAAGGCTTTGAAGTAAAAAATGTATCCAATAAGTGTGAAGAAATCGAGGAGTTAAAAAGGCACTGGTTACTGCGATTATGGGTTCGTTTCCCGGTATCGGACATCACAATTTCTTTGAACTTGGATCTTCAGGTTTTGTAGTGACAAGCGTATCCAAAAAAAGTGTAAAGCGAGTAAAAAATTCAAGAAGTTACGAGGGCATTGTGGCTATTACAATTGCATATATATATATATATATATATATATATATATATATATATATATATATATATAGCAGGGGAAGAGCTCAGGAACACACATACATCCAGTACATGCATTTATTGTCAACGCGTTTCTTGACCCATGGTCACATCTTCAAGACATCTCTATAAAAAAAATAGCATCGGGACAAATCATTAAAAGGTCATTTAAGTTTTCTTCGTTTTTTAATGTGTAAATGTATTTAAGTGTGATCGAGTATTTAGGTTTAACTGAGTTTCCATTTTAAGTTTTCTTATATTTTGTATATATATATAATATATATATATATATTATATATATATATATATATATATATATATATATATACGTATATATCATAGTATGTTTCTTTTAATCATGTGCTCCGAATGGTCATGTTTTATATACGTAGATGTCATGATGATGTGACCATGGGTCAAGAAACGCGCTGACAATAAACGTACTACATACTCATTCTCGTTTTCCATACTACACACTCATTCTCGTTTTCCAGTGTCTCCCTCCAAAGAATAATGAGAAGTACGTAAAACAGGTATATTAAAATTAAATCTCCAAATTCAACACGCCTTAATTTGTCCTCTGCATACTTCAATAACACTTCTAGTTACCTCATCATTTTCCCATCTAAGTGACAATAGGATATGGTTTCCCTTATGGGTGAATCACTACCTGATTCATACGAAGATTAAGAGACTTTGCAGGTCCCATTACCCTCGGCCCAAGGTGACGTGATATTATCGTCACCTCCTATAGAGAATGCACCCGAAGCCTCGTGACACAAAAACGGTAAAACGGATAATATATTTGTTTTCCAAAGATACCCCGAGATATTAAATGAAACTTTTTACAAAGCTGATTAGAAAGCTGTGCATTTTTTATATTTTGATTATAAACGGTCAAGCCAAGCAAGCAATGGGACATTTTAGGCAATTTATTGCTTATGAAGGTGAAAAGAGGGTATTGGGAGGGGATGGCTGGGTAGCAACATAAAATAGACTCACAATATACTATAGCTGGTTCACTTAAGGTAGATTCTTGGATGAGTCCTATGGTTACGAGACGTTTGTTTGGCGGCCACTGATTGGCTGGTACAGGGAGGTAGGCAGCTCCCCGCCAATCAGCGGCCGCCAAACAAACGTCTTGTAGGCACAGGGCTCACCCAAGAATCTACCTTAAGTGAACCAACTATACATGATTTCAAGCATAAGGATCTACAGGTGGAGCCGGGAGAAACTCCACAGCTGCACTGACAGGCAACAGTTAAAGGAGTTGGTCCAGCAAGTTGGAAGAAAGGCAGCGGGAATGGAAGTAAAGTAAAATGCTAGAAATTAAGTGCAACTATTGGTCGAAGGAACACTGTAAACACCCTTTGCGAATATGTGCACAGACGGTAATAACCCCTACAAATAGAAAAAACAAATCCCCCCCCCTCCCTTTCATTCAGCCAGGGAGAGAAATAGGCCGGCCGACGAGTCCCGCCGATCTATGGCCACCACCGCGATGGCACCCAAATGGGCCTATTTACCGAGCCTATTTAGAGAGCGCCTCGCCTAAGCGGAATTGTTTCCAAGTCGCGTTTCCCCCTCTGGTCACCCATTAGATATCAACCGTCCAACCAACGGAGGGTACGCTTCGTTGCCACAACCCATTAGACCCATTATTTCCACGCAAAAAATAAAGGCTCTCCGTCCATAATTTCGATTTATCTTTGGGCTGCTCAGTGTTATCCGGAGGCCAAGACTTTCTCGCGTTCCTGCTGCAAAGGGCTCTCCCGAAGCCTGGCTTCACGTCCCATGTTACCTACTTGGATAGCAAAATGGAAGAAAGCGGGATTGGAAGAGGTCAGGTACGAAGGCTTTTAAAAAGTGGTGGCAGCTGGAGGACAAAAGATTACTGCTAACAACCTTTAGCAATCCTTAGGTACAGTGCACCATGTGAGGTGCACTGACGTCAGTACCCTCCGGTATACAGGGGTGCTACACAAAGTGAATGAAACTAAATGATAGACGAGCCAGGACGCGAGAGAGTGCAATGACTCCACGGTCATGATACATCGTGCTCAAACTTCAACAACCATTTCTATCATGAGAAGCGCCTTTACTGCAACCTTATACGATTTATTGTAATCAACTACGGTAATGAACAGGGTAATAAAATGGAATTAGAACATTCATTGTTATCAACTGCCTGATTATTTAATACCATTTTTTTTTACATCATGTTTTCCAATCTCCAGGATCCAATCCATAACATCGTCATCCCGGTTTCTTCTCATAAAAAAGCCTCACCTTTTCTCTCACCTACGGACTTGACCATACCGTACCCTTACCCCGACTCTCCCTATCCCTTCTCCCTCCCACGAGCTTCGTTTTCCTTAGCTATACTCGGTCACGTCTCATTAAACACGGTGCAAAACATCTCGCGTGGCTTTTTGTTGAGTTTCCCCTGCACATATTTGCCATTTTCTTTTTCTTTCAAGCAAAAAACGACCTAGACTGGCCTCCTAAATCTTCTTGGTTTTTAATCTTTGACAACTTTTTTTTCTTTTTTACAGAAGGAGGGGAAGGACGAAAAAAAAAGCGTAGGGTTCGAAGTCTTTCACAATTTTGGTTAGAATAATATATATATATATATATATATATATATATATATATATATATATATATATATATATATATAGATATAGAGATATATATATTTCTTTAAATAACATACCGATAAAAAACAATGCATAATTTATTTAAGAAATTCTTTATCTTACCATATACTGAATACAACTTCCTCTCATGACACCCCCCCCCCCCCCACCGCCCCCCCGCGCAGACAAATACACTAAAGTCCCACTGTTAACATAACATACGTATAACATAAAGTTGACTACCAAGTGCTTGTACATCGCTGGAAATGTAAGAAAGTCAAAATGTCAGGATTAGATCCCACTATTTCCAATCATTGCTGGGCTCCTATCCCTTTGGAAATGAATACCATGATCGCCCTTCCACCGGCTTCTAGATATGGAAAAGTCAAATTTACTTTCTTTCCTGGAAACTGAGCACTGGCTGACTCTCCCACCGGCGGATGGATGATAAACATCAAATTAAAAGTCAGATAGAAAAAAAATATCTCCAACTATCATCCAAGACACAAGAGATGAAAGAATTGAATGAACACAAAATTGTGTGGCTTCAAGGTCACCCAACCCATGACCCTCTTTGGGCCATGACCCTGAAGGTTTATGTCATTGGAAATTTGTCACGACCGCAACGTTAATAAACACAATAAACAACATAAATCCGGTTCACTTTATGAAAGCCTCAAAGACATCCATTCAAAACGCTTCCCTATCTCGACTACAAGGGAACAGGCCGCCGTCTAACTATTCTCACTCGCATTTCCATCCCGGGAGGCGATGCCTGGCGCTTGCTTCTCAGGACAGAGTATATGTCTGTTGGAGGCACAAAGCCGTTTCTCTTCTTTTTTTTCAAGAGAAAATTATACGATTACGAAATCTTGATGACAAGAACAAACCAAAACACAAATACATAATAAATATAAAATATATAATCACAAAATATAATACAGGGATTCTGCAACCACGATATCACGAGATGTGAAATAAATATCATACAGTGGGTTCAACAAGCATATGAAGAGTTGCAAAATAACTATGACAGACAGAGGGGCATTGCAACAATGACATCAAGAGTCGTGAAACGAAGCTTAAAACAAGTTCACGGGAAGGAGGGGGGGGGGGGGGTCTATCTCGAAAGGGAAAGCGAGAAATGAAGTCACATATCTGACACGACAACATTCAGCAACACAAGGGGAAAAGAATGAGCATCTGGACATGTGGCTGACAATCTCTGGTAAACAAAAGCAAACAAATACACAACCAACTAGCCCAATTAAACGAGGCCAAAAGTGTAAACAACCAGTCAGACAAGTAAACAAAGCAAGAAAGTACGAAAACAAGTAAGAAAGACATAACTAGTAAAGTAGAAAGAAAAAACCTAACCCAAACTGAGGATATAAGAGGCCAAAACAAATATATGAACTGGAACAAAAGAGGGAAAGGGAAGAGGAGGGGTGAGGGGGAGGGGGTAGCATAGGCAAAAGAGAGTTTCCTTAGCACACACACACACACACAAGCGAGACCAGGACCCACAAAAAAGCCTTGCGAGCCTGCGAAGGATGGGAAGAGTGCCGAGCGGAGGTCCACAAAAACCCTGGGCCGAAGTTTGAGATACTGGAGGAGTGGGAGGAGGAGACGGAGGTAGAGGTAGAGGTGGAGGTGGAAGGGGAGGAGGAGAGAAAGAGAAAGAGGAAAAGGAAAAAGAACAGGGCGATAAAAGGGAAAGAATGTGTGGGTGGGAGGGAATACGTAGTTAAAGCAAAAATATATTGGGATAAACCAAAGTTCTACGGTGTCTTTCCATAGCAGTGAGATGCCTCTGTCTATTCTATACATGCCATACACCACTTATAAAAATGTAATCGTTTGTGTGTGCGCCCAAGAAATAATGGGTATACATTACATGTAACACTGCATTATATATATATATATATATATATATATATATATATATATATATATATATAATATATATTATAATAAGTACCGAGTCGTTAATTTCTACTAGACAGATTTCAACAAGGTCTTACTATCACCTATTGAACTACCGGATTTAACATTCTCAGCAAGAAGTGAAAAATCAAAGCATCGGCATTTGCTTGGTTACACTGAGCAAAGGATCTTAAACGTCATACATAAGAAATTAAACAACAAAGAACACCACAGACAAACAAGGAGAGAAGGACTCTATAACTGATCTCCTAATGTCATTTAAATATTACAGCTGTCAGGGTTATTATTATTATTATTATTATTATTAAAGAAGGCTCCTGGCCAAGACAAACCATATCCAATTTATAACACAATAATCGTTACGATGTGCGATCATACCATTGAGACAAACTAAACCTTATATGTGACTCTTGATACGAAAATCTAAAACGCAGAAGCAAAGCAGAGCACGAACGCATTCCTTTCCAAAAGATAAGAAACGCACACACGCACATTTCTTGCGCCAAACGTGAACTCCTTCAGATTACTGG
>NC_087215.1:48001164-48016164 GCF_015104395.2 Macrobrachium nipponense | reverse complement strand
TTCACCAATCCAGCGTTACCACAACGTTCCCTAAGGGTTCACCAATCCAGCGTTGCCACAAAGTTCCCTAAGGCTTCACCAATCCAGCGTTGCCACAACATTCTCTAAGGGTTCACCAATCCAGCATTGCCACAACGTTCACTAAGGCTTCACCAATCCAATGTTGCTACAATGTTCCCTGAGGGTTCACCAATCCAGTGCTACCACAACGTTCCCTAAGGGTTCACCAATCCAGTGCTACCACAACGTTCCCTAAGGGTTCACCAATCCAGTGCTACCACAACGTTCCCTAAGGGTTCACCAATCCAGTGTTACCACAACGTTCCCTAAGGGTTCACCAATCCAGTGTTGCCTTAATGTTCCCCAGGATATTGGTCATTGAAGATGAACTTTTTCCATGATTGTGCAAGCAACAAGCAAAAACAAAATGTGCAAAATAAAAAATGTAAACCCAGGAAGAAAACCCGATAACTTGAAGACAGATGGACACTCAATAACTGGATAAATAAAAACATAAGCCAAAATAAAGGTAAGAAAGCAAATTAGTCATTAAAACAAGAAAGTGCGTAGTTATTTAATATAACCGATTCCTTTACTTGAATTTATTCTCATTTATTATACCTTAGCCCAGATTTACTGTTTTTGTGAAATATTGCATGTCAAGCGTACACCATATTGTCTCATTCCAATGAGAATGTATGTATATAATAAAACTCAAATATAATTATAATAGTGACTCAAAAGCGGCAACTGTGTATAAAGCAACCAGGATGAAATATTACGACAGATAACGAGAAATAGGGCTGTCCAATTTAAACAAATAAAATCAGAAATCAGAGAAAATTAATTAAAAATAAAGTCAACACAAAGAAGAATGAAATGGAAGGGGACTCTAACCTCACACTTGAGGAGACAGCCGGCAGAAAATTCAAGGAAAAGGTCAAGTCAAACTAGAATAACAGCTTCAGCTTAGGAAGGCTGATCCTCAAATTAGAGGAAATTCTATTCGTAGAAGGGCACAGGAGTCAACTCAAGACGAGTCGTCTCAGGGAAGAAACAGGATGAACGAGACAAATGGAAATAAATATGACCCAATGCGAGCAAAATTCTCAACAAACAGCTGAAACTACTCAAATAAAAAAATCAAAAGTTCACAAGCTACTCATAACAAGTAATGAAAAGACTACTTTTACTTCAGAGTGGATGACTCATTCAGGAAGCCGACCAAAACAGACACAATTAAGAGCGAGAAGAAAAAGCCATTCCTCCCAACATGATCTAGATTGACCCTTAGGCTGCCTGGTCTCATCGGTCTCAGTATGCAACAGAAAAACCACTTCACAACAAAATACTATCAAAGATGTGAAGACAAAAGGAGTCATGCAACGGATCTGATTTGTATTCTCTTTCTTGTTCATCTAATCATTACAATTAACATGATCTGGACTCTTCACAATGTTTATGAATTTACAGCGACAGGAACATAGCAAATACTAAAGACGCGGAACTCAAGGTTTTATATACCAGCTTCTCGTTAGATGTGAACCCACAACATTAAAAGGGATAAAGATGGGGTGGAGGTAGGTTGGGAGGGGAGGGGGAGGGGGTTGGAGTGGGGAGGGGGGTTGGAGTGGGAAATAAACAATAGACGTAGGTCCAAATATCTATATCCAATTCGTTGAAAACGTACATGTACGGAATACCAACAACATTTCTAAAATCATCATAAAAATGTGATGTAAAATCCATAAATATACAAATAAATAATCATCCAACACAAAATACGCTACAGTGAACAGATAAAAATAACACAGGCATCAACAAAAAAGAAAATGGGAAACGCGAAAAAAGGATCAAGCTTTAAGTGTGATGCGACGGGAGCCGCAATACATGAGAAGACACCTAAAATAATGATTAGAAGAAGAAGAAAAATTATATTTAAAGATGCCAAAGCGGAGAGAGAGAGAGAGAGAGAGAGATTTTGTTGGGGAGAGGACGAGAGAGAGAGAGAGAGAGGCGAGTGTGTGTTACGGCAGTGGTGGTAGGGGGTGGGAGGGACGTAAGAGGAGGGGTAGGAGGAGAATAAGGAGGGGAAGGGGGGGTGGCATAGCATAAAAACGTTTTCCTCCAGAATAAAAACGTTTCTGCTGAACGCTCGCCGAAGATGGATGGTGCAGAAAGGGGAGGGAGCAAGAGACTCAGAGAGAGAGAGAGAGAGAGAGAGAGAGAGAGAGAGACGAAGGTGGAAAAGATGATAGGGAAGAAAAAATAGCAATCTTAGATGAAGCAGATACTAATAATAATAATAATTCTACCGCAATGAGAGGATTCTCCATCGAAAACTGAAATGAAAAAATATGCCTTTAAAATGAAGATACAATAAACTATTAAAAGTAAAGCATCATTTAAAACATTAAAAAATTACTCAAATCACAGACAACCAAACAAAACAAAGCATTCATTACTCTCTCGAAGGCCGCAAAACTTCAAGGAAAATCTTTATGCCGATTTCTTCAGTACTTTGCAAGAAGAATCCAGGTCGCCACAAATAAAACAGATGAATAAAAAACGTTTCACGAAGCAGCGAGGAAATTAACTTTGCAATTGGCTCTCTCCAAGGAAAAATCAAACTACAGTGAACAAAACATGTTTTTTTTTTTTTAATTCAAACGTTTACGAGGATAAACTTTACACTGTACTTTTTTATGTGTTTATTCTTGACGTTGCATATAAATGTCTTCTCTTCTTAGGCCACTCCATCCACACTCTTCACTCTTGTGGGATGCCAGAAGAAGAAAATACTACCATTCGTAGTGCTGCGAGTTAGGTTCAAGTCAACAAATGGGTTTGGGGGTATGGGTTGCAGCCCCATACCATTTTCAGATATTGCAAAAGAAAATAAATAAATAAGAGAGAGAGAGAGAGAGAGAGCAGAGATATAGGCTATATATTGATATATATATTATATATATATATATATATATATATATATATATATATATACATATATAAAACTTCTGTTAAAACAGGATACGTTTCAAGTATGAAAGGCCCATTAAAACACAATGGTTGAAAGCTAAGGACTAGCTTCCACCCTTATCAAGTAGTGAATGACAGAAGGAGTTACATTAGCGAATATATAGTGGGAAATATGGCCTTAGGTGATGCCTTGGGTCACCACTAAGCCGACGTTGGTTCTATTAATTGTCTTAATCTGCTTCATCGTTGCCTTAATGAAGATGCTGTCTACATGGTCAGAGTCCCAGGCTCCACTGGAAAGGTTGATCCTTTTATCTTGTTGTTTTACCAATGCATATTCTACCATCTGACTAATTTGTATCCACAGCTGCTCTTGTATAAAATTCGGGATGAGTTCCAATCCAAGGTATGGTTCGTGTTATTTATATGATGGAGAATTAAAGAAATGTTTGCCAAGCGGATTTATATAAAAAATTTTGTTGAGACATTATCCTAACAAGGACGTTGCAATCCATGTCTTAACATATTTAATGACAACGCTTTGTACCATTTCAGGCAGATATTGAAGCGACATCAGAAACAAATGTCTCGGGACAGTTTTGTTATTTGGTAGGGGTCCAGTGACTCTCAAGCTGGTTCTAGTTCCAGTAAAAAACGAAGTGGGGAAGTAACCTCAGAAAGTGCCACTAAAAAACGTAGAGAAGTAACCCCTCATTGGTTCATGATACCTGAAGTCCTCCTGGAAGGGGATTCCCCTTCCAAACAGTAACCTCTCCTCCTAACCCCCCCCCCCCCCCCCCCTCCTCTACGTCTTCCATACGCTAACAAGTGTCTTCCATAAGGGTAAGAATGATCTTAAATGTTCATTATTCATTTCAATATTAATTCATATATATATCTCAATATTTTTCTTATGTAAAACCGTGTTTATTCCCTGTAAAATGTACTTTTTAAAATATTTTTGGGGGTCTGAAATGCATTAATACTATTTACATTATTCCTTATGGGAATTAATGCTTCGGTTTTCGTACGTTTCAGATAAAAAACATATTCTTCTGCAGTGTTTTTCTCAGTATACATATAGTACTTTAAAGAAGAAAAAGAGCAAAATATCTATCACATACTTCAATTACAAAATCCATTGACGTATACAGTATTGATGTACCCACCATAAAAATATTCAAAATCCATTGACGTATACAGTATTGATGTACCCACCATAAAAATATTCAAAATCCATCCAAATTTCTTACGTAGGCAACTTAAAACCTCCAGGCTTTAGTATTGTAGCAATCTCTCTCTCTCTCTCTCTCTCTCTCTCTCTCTCTCTCTCTTCTCTCTCTATCTCTCTCTCTCTCTCTCTCTCTCTCTCTCTCTCTCTCACAATGAAATATGAATGACTGTATCACAATTTTTTATGCACAAAATTAAAAATAATAATTCCACCAATAAATTAGTTTCTTACATGAACTAAATTACTTTCCTAAATAATTCTTTCTGTAATACTGTATTTATACATTAATGTTATAGTATGGTACTTTAATTAGTACAGTAAATATTTTTTTGCAAATGTATTATTCATTCACGAATTATATATAGTTTTGTGCTGCAGCCATAACAGGAAAGCTCTCTCTCTCTCTCTCTCTTTCTCTCTTGCACGTTAGTACTGTGCTGTACATATCCTTTTAATGAAAATAATGTCAATTATTGTATTATAAACAAAAACGAGAAAAAAAACACAAAAATAAACAAATCCAGCAAGTTCAAACAGATCATGGAGGATGGTTGCCATATTTTTTAATTTGTCTGATTTATTGTACCATATTTCATTACATGTTTAGCTGACTATGATTATCAACATGTTATAACAGTACACAAGAGAATATTTCATCATTTTATCATTGCTGACATATCTCTAATCACCAAAAAAAAAAAAATTAAAATCTGAATTTCATATGCATGGCAATTGTTAACATTCTCGTCCTAGCCATAGTGCCCTTCAATTCTCCTCCCCAGGCAGTCACTGTGCTTCAATGTTAGGGATGTGCCCAAATATCGGTATCGATATCGTTGGTATCAACTAGTGGTATTGGTATTGGTGAATACTTTTGTCATTAGTATAGGAATTTAAAATCCTTCCAGGTTTCCCAAAATGTATATATTAATAATGTATATGTATATATATATATATATATATATATATATATATATATATATATATATATATATCTAATAAAAGGAGCCCATAAAAACACCTAAATATAGTGTATATATATATCTATATATATTAAAGAAGAAAGTAAATGTGTCGGGGAATCGTGGTGCATCAGCTTTCTTGGCTTGGAGACAGAAAGAACTCAGCGACAGCCTTCTTTGAAGAAGAATTGTTGAGTGTGCATTTGTGAGGCCGAGGCCTGTACAACCAGTTGCTATGGGACTCTAAGGTGTGGCTGGTAACTATGTACGTTTGTGCGTGTAATGATGGGTCCAATTGCACGATACTTAAGTGAGAAAAGCCACACACTCCGAAGGCAAGGTAAAAGATGGTTCGGAGGACACCAGGTGTTGGAAAAAAACCCATCGAAGAGGTATGGCACATTTAAAAGACTTAGGAACAGTTGCCTTTGAAAAGAGAGAAATGTGATGTGTATACATTTATTTAACATTAATTAATTAATTGTGTGGTGGGAAATATAATGGACACGTCTCTTTGTTTCAGATGGGTCCCATTTATTATTCTAGAGATGGGGTTCTCTAAAGACTTGACTATTGAAATGTAGTGGTTGACAATTTCGGAGTTTGGGGTGATTACTTAATCTAATTCAGGAAAATAGAATGATAATTTACAGTCCTTTTTGTGGGTCAGACTTAGTTTTTAATATGACCTTTTTTAGTCACTTTGTTCCATATTATGTTCATCTGGTTTGGGAAATAAATAGCCATTTTTTTGTATTTACGCAAATTCATTAGCCTAGTTTGATATTGCTTGCAGAGAGACGGCCAGCTACTGAAAGGTAAGAGTTGCCACTTGTTTAGTTTTGATTAGTGGGATATAGTTTTGGTGGCAGAGTTTAAAAAGCTTTTTATTCATTTTATAGGGTGTAGGAACACTTTCAAAGAGACTGGCTGTGAAAATGAGCTAGGATTTCAGACATTAGGTGATAGGAATTAGTTAGAGGTTTTTCTGGTACTTAGAAAAAGAAATTTGATTAGGGTCAGCATTTTTGCCGCCGTGATGCGCCTTCGAGTGTTTGTCACATAGTTGGGTCTTGGAAGTGCGTGTCTTTGCCAAAGTGTTTTCGTGCTTGGGTGCTAGATCTTTTTACGCACGCAAGTATGTGTGTATTTGCGTGTGTATACATACGCGCAAATCGGCAGTATGGTGTTCTTTCATTGACGGCGTGAGTGTTGTATTTTTTTTATGCCCTTGTGTTTTTTTCCTCTTTCTAACTTTGTGTGTGAATCATTTTTGGGGTTAAAGAGACAGTTCAGATCATCATATTTTTTTCCACATAGAAGCAGAATGTGATAAGTTTTTTTTATCTTAGCATGTATTTAAAGGCGACACATTTTTTTCTTTTTTCAATACATACATATGCATATAAAGGTTTCATACATGCGGCTCAGTTCACAAGGTGCTTAAATTGCTTTTATTGGGCCTTAGAGACAGTGTCTCTTATGCATACTCAGTCAGCGTATTTTCTGCTGAGCAACCAGCTAGTGTGATCCAAGGGGTAGTGTCTAAAGGAGGGTAAATTTTTGTTCTTTGTACAGGGGTTAAGGGGTGAGTAAATCCATCATTTCTTTTTTCTTCTCTCTTGTCTCCTCTGTTTGGCCTTGAAAACAATGTTCAATGCCATGTCCTTGAAATGAGGAAATCAGCTGTTAGCCACTAAGAGATGATGTGATATGCCCGTAGGGTCTTTTAGGACGATTTTTGTTCTTTCTTTTGTGTAAAGAGAAAATGAATATGAAATGAAAATGGTGCAAGTTTTCCTTACGCTTTGGAGAATGCCTTAAACTGTTTTAAAGATTTTTTATGATTTCAAGATCAGATTTTGACCGCACCCATGATGTTCCCTGGAGGGCAATGGTTGAGCAAGGCTGAGTCATGGTAACTCCTGTGTCTTCAGTTGTCTGGTCTTCTTTTGCCCGGGTGTTTTTTCATTTTTTGGTTTTCTGTGATAGCCCTAGAGTTTTCCTTTTTTATGGGTTCAGTAGACAATTGCTTGACATCTACGTGAGTCACAGATGTTACAGGTGTCACAGGAACAGTCAACAGTGCCATTGGCTTTTCTTTTCCTCTTTTGGACTTTAGCCATCGCTGACTTAAGTATTTTTTTTATCATGAGCGAATTTGAATTTATTTTTCTCTCAGACCAGTTTGTGTAGATTTTTAATATCTCAGTTCGTGACTTGGAATCATTGTTCGGGAATGCGTTAATAATTTCAGCCGTTTGATGCTGCAAGGAGATTTAGGGGAGAATTTTTGCATTTTTGAATGAGTACATAATGGCACTACATTTTTTTTCTGGATATTTATGTTCCAGAAATTGTTGGCCTCTTGCACAATACCCTTGTTGTGTGTTCAGTTTTTCTGATAGTGTTGCAGAGCTAATATCTGATGAGGGGTCAGTTTTTCTTTTTCTCTCTCTCCTTTTTCCCGAGTCCGTGAGCATATGTCGCAAGGTACGACAATTATATGGCACTTGTGCTTTTCTTCTTTTTTAGGTTGTCGAGTGTTTCTGCAAATATTTCTAAGTGTTTATCATATGAGAAATAGGTTTTGCTCATGGTTGTGTTTGTGGCAAGTTTGCCAGAGATAGGAAACTTGATTAAGTTTCTGGTGGCCTGTGCCGAAGTGAATATGAGGAAGCTTTTGTTTAAACACTTCGGATCTGTGGTTTTGTTGTAATGATGATTTTTTCTAGAATTCCTTGGCAATTTTTTGCCAAGTTTTGCCCTTCTCAGCAGTTACGCTAAACAGAAAGTTTACAGTTTTTGACAGTAACATTGAGCTCTTAGAGATGCTCTTTGAGGTTATTTTACTGGCACAGTTTTTAGAGTCCGATTATGAGGAGCATTAGAGGTATAATATTTTGGCCAAGTGGTATTTTGTTTTGTTGGAGATGGTCCAGAGTTTAGGCCTATGGTGGAAAGTGCTATGTTTTAGTCCGCTGTTTTGGATTCAGTTATTTTGGTGCAAATGGACACCTTATTGTGGTTCCTTTTGGTGTTGGCTCTTGGGGGGGGGGAGGGGGTGGCGGCATTACTGCATTGTGGTGTTATGAGTCCCTATGGAGGTGTTGTATTTTTATACTCACCAGTGGTTATATTTGGCGGTATATAATTGTTGAATGTGGTTTTCTGTGGTTTATGTCCCCAATAGGTGGTAATGTGGTTTTATATATTTGCGGTAGTATCATGGGGGGAGTTGTTTTTAAGGACAATTTTTAGGCACCTTTGGTGATATCCTGGAGATATTTTGTGAAATGTGGTTATATAGTGTTAGTATAGAATTTTTGGGGCTATTTGGAGAATAATGATTTCTGAGGTTGCAAGTCTGACTAGTCAAATCTATAGTGCGATTCGAGAACATGAGGTGTTCACAGGTGGATTTTTGCTGATAATGCTGTGATGAGTCCGGCTGCTGATTTTTTCCTTCCAGAGTCGATTACCAGGAGATCTGCACTATTTTCAGAGATGTGGATTATGACATTCCATCCAGTCGATGAGATATGTTGCAGTAGCAAATTCCGTAACGATACATACTGCATTTATGGGGGAAAGCGTTGGATTATTTATGTTTTTTTCTCTGTGTACGTTTTGTAATGGGAAAAGTCCACTTATTAAGGTTGCTATTATTTTTTAAATTTTTTTTTCTTTTCCTATGAAAGGGTTTTGCTGTTAGACATTATGGGTTCTTTTTTGATAGTGTTTGTCAGATATAGGATTACTTGTGAGGATTCAGTGGGTAAAGATTATATTTTGTTTAGTGAGGAATTTTTAATATTTGACTAAAAGATTGAGTATATCAATTAATGACAGATTTGTGTGGTAAAGCAAGACTTTAGTTATTCTATGATCATGTAGACTTTTCAATACGGACACACGATGATTTTAGAGAATTCCCAACTTCACGTGATGGTGACGATGGAAACAGCTTGGTTCTACAATACCAGAGGTCGAGTAGAGTCTACACACGAGTGGTGATGCTATGGATTGCCTTTGCAACGGATGAGATGTTGTCGGTATATTGTCTCAGGATATGTTCTGGGATAAATCTGGAGTCTACAATCTTCTACAAGGCGGGTGCGAGTCGCACTTGCATGGAAGTCACAGGATATTTCCTTGACAACGAGGTGGTGACCACATTTCTTTCAGTAGAAAACGTCGAATCTACAGTTTCGTGACGAGGGGGTGTTGGGTACAATTACGAGGGTTGCAGAAGCTGAATAATGACGCGTGCTGAGTTATTTCAAGATGGTTTACGTGCTCAGCCTGTGTCTACAACTATTCGTTGAGTTCTGCTTATCTTAGTGACGAGGATGAGTTTTTCATCAACGAACGTTACACAATTCCAGTGACTGCAGTTATGCTAGTAAGTCATACTGATCACAATTTGTGCGTTAGGAGTTCTTAAACTTCTGTGCATCTGGCGAGGCACAAGGGTTCCAGCAACGAAGGTAGCCCTAAATCCTGTGGCAAATTAAAACATTGTGCATTAGTTGCTGATGTGGTGTGCGACACGAGTGCACAAAAGACATAGGTGGCTAAGCCATATTAAAGAAGAAAGTAAATGCGTCAGGGGATCGTGGTGCGTCAGCTTTCTTGGCTTGGAGACAGAAAGAACCTGGCGACAGCCTTCCTCGAAGAAGGAATTGTTGAGTGTGCCTTTGTGAGGCCGAGGCCTGTACAACCAGTTGCTATGGGACTTAACCCTCTTACGCCGATTGGACGTATTATACGTCGACTCAAAAAAGTTTTTTTTTAAATTCGTGGAAAAATACTTATAGGCCTACCAGCCAAAAACTTTTGAATCACGCGCCTTGGGGGATTCTGGGAGTTCACGGATCAAATCAAGGTGTTGTTTTGTTTACAATCGTTACGCAGGCGCGCAAGCGCGAATTTCTTTCTTATCGCACTAAAAAGTATCAGTGACACATCTCAAAAATTATTTTGTCACTTTGACATAATTTTTGCACCGTTTTAAATTATCCGTTACATGAAGTATTGTATATGAAAATGTGGGCAATTTCATGTAGAATACAACAATAAAACACTCATGATTGTAGCTTTTATCAGTTTTGAAATATTTTCATATAAATAACGATAAGTGCCAAAATTTCAACCTTCGGTCAAATTTGACTCTACCGAAATGGTCGAAAAACGAAATTGTAAGCTAAAACTCTTAGATTCTAGTAATATTCAATCATTTGCCTTCATTTTCCAACAAATTAGAAGTCTCTAGCACAATATTTCGATTTATGGTGAATTTATGAAAAAACTTTTTCATTACGTCCGCGCGGTAACTCTTCTGATAAATTTTTTTCGTGCGATTGTCCTAATGTTTGCACCATTTTAAATTTGCCGTTACATAAAGTTTTATATATGGAAATGTGCGCAATTTCATGCAAAATACAACTAAAAACAATTCATGGTTGTAGCTTTTATCAGTTTTGAAATATTTTCATATAAATAACGATAAGTGCAAACATTTCAACCTTCGGTCAACTTTGACTCTACCGAAATGGTCGTAAAACGCAATTTTAAGCTAAAACTCTTATATTCTAGTAATATTCAATTATTTACCTTCATTTTGCAACGAATTGGAAGTCTCTAGCACAATATTTCGATTTATGGTGAATTTATGAAAAAAAAAAAAAATTTTCCTTACGTCCGCGCAGTAACTTCCGAAAAAAATCAGAAATTTTTTCTTGCGATTGTCGAAATGTTTGCACCATTTAAAAGTAGCCGTTACATAAAGTTTTATATATGAAAATGTGCGCAATTTCATGTAGAATACAACAAAAAATGATTGAAGGTTGTAGCTTTTCTCTTTTTCGAAATATTTGCATATAAATCACGATAAATAGAAAAAAACTACATTCGGTAAACTTTGACTCAACCGAAATAGTCGAAAAACGCAATTGTAAGCTAAAAATCTTACAATCTAGTAATATACAGTCATTTATCTTCATTTTGAAACAAATTCGAAGTGTCTAGCACAATATTTAGATTTATGGTGAATTTAAAAAAAAAAAAAAACTTTCCCTCCGCGCGCCGATTCGCGGCCGCAAATCTCCGAAATGCGTACGTCGCATTCTCCTAATATTTGCTCCTTTTCATATTAGGTGTTTTATAGCGTTTCATATATGAAAATGTGCGCAAATTCATGTAGAATAAAACGAAAAATATTTGAAGGTTGTAGCTTTTCTCATTTTTGCAATATTTGCATATAAAAAATATATATAAAAATTTTGACATTCGGTCAATTTTAACTCGTCCGAAATGGTCGAAAACTGCAATTCTAAGCTAAAACTCTTACAGTATCGTAATATTCCATCATTTGTCTTCATTTTGAAAGAAATTGGAAGTCTCTACAACAAAATTTAGATTTATGGTGAATTTTTGAAGAAAACTTTTTTATGTCCGCACGTTACGAATTCATGCATCATTTTGTGATAATATTTTTTCTGTGTTGCTCTGATCGTTTTACAATGTGTTATATATCAAAATGATCGAAATTTAGTGTACAATACAACGATAAAAAAATTAACTCGTTAGCTTTAACCGTTATTCGCACAGCTTGATTTGAATACAATTATGTATGAATTTTTTTTTGTCGCTACCATATATCGCATTATTTATATATGATGATATTTTTTTCATTTCTGATGGTTGGATACTAAACTTCAAGCAATGACAAAAAAAAAGGAGCCAAAAATGAACTCTTAATCTTGAAAACTAAGCGCGCTGTGATTTTTTGAAAATATTATTTTTTCCGCTTCCGCGCTCACTCCAAACCCGCCTCGGCATATGGGAGACGTTTTGGTTTTTAGGGCTTCGGCGTAAGAGGGTTAAGGGGGCTGGCCGGAACCCCTATATATGGTGGTATAGGGCGAAAAATGCAAAGTCATGAAAAAATTCATGGAGCTTCATATGGCAATTGAGAATACGTATACGAAATATTTCGTCAAAATTCCTCTTACTTTCGTAGTTACAGGGTAATTAGTAAACATAACTCAATAAGCCTAAAACATTCATTCGTACAAGAAAATGCAATATTTCTTGTTACTGTCAATTTTGATAATTATTGTCAAAGAAATTGTGAGAAATGACATCTGTAGAGATTCCGTGGGTCGCAGAGGGGACTGGGGAGTTCAACCATGATCAGTAAGAGCACAGACTTCAAGTAGACTACACGCTCGAGTTTCACCTCTAACATTCGCTTGCTTTTACATATGCTTATCTATGTTTCGGCAAGAATTTCATCATGCCAATGAGGAAAAGACAAGGAAAACATCTCGCTAACATAAAGATGAAGAAAATTCGCTCTAATATGATTACAGAATATCATAATATATGCGATATTAGCGTAGTTAGTGAAGAGGAGAGAGCGGGGTGGGCGTAGTAAGTAAATGGGTCCCGCCCCAGTTCTTGCCTGAAGCACATGTCACACTGTCCCCCAGGCTACGATCTTTGAGCAAAGGGATCTTAATTTATGATAAATAACATAGTTTTGGTTTATTAATACCCAAAAAGGAATATGAAATTCATAATAATCATGATTTATTAACATTGTCTTTGTAAAAAGAGAGTACAACTTCGAATTTCACCTCTTGACATTCTCTTGCATTTACGTTTGTTTATTTTTGTTTCTGCAAGAATTTCATCATGCCAAACCGGAAAATACTAGGAAAACATCTAGCAACATACATAAGAAGAAAATTCCCTGTAATAAACCGAGTTAGTGAAGGAGAGAGAGAGAGTTGCGTAGGAAGGAGTGGCCCGTCTTGCCTGATGCAGTGCCCCCAGCTACGATATATGAGCAAAGGGATCATCATTTATGATTAAATTATGATAAATAAAATAATTTTGGTTTATTAATACACAAAAAAGAAATATACATTCATAATAATCATTATTTATTAAAATTGTTGTTATAAAGATACGAAGAAAAACTTTGAAAGCCCGTATCTCAAAACTATAGTTATTGACCTTCAAAATCTATCTTCTCACTTAGTTTTAAAGCTATAACATTGGAATTTGGTATATAACTCAGAAAGACGTTATAGAACAATCAAATGAAGCCCTTTTTTCCAATTTTTGTTTTGTCTTTTTTTTTTTTTTTTTTTTTTTTATAAATTTTGTTTTCCTAATTTGTAGGGTTTATTTTTTTACCATAATGAAAAATTCATATCTAGCAAAAAAATGACTTTTAGAAAAAAAAAAACTCCTCATTTGATTGGAGGTCTACATCAGGTCTATATATGGTAGTAACCAAGGTCTAATATTAACTATCAAATGGAGGAGATTAGAATTTGATAAATGGTTATTTTCGGGATAAATCGCCCTGGCGTCACAAAACCGAAGGTCAGAGGCGAAAATCATATGAGGTTTGGAGATGTCCTAAGTCACCTTATTAAGTGGTATGAATATCAAAGTCCTGTCCTTAAAGAATGGCATTAGCCGGCCGGCCCCCTTAAGGTGTGGCTGGTAACTATGTATGTTTGTGCATGTAACGATGTGTCCAATTGCCCGATTCTTAGTGAGAAAAGCCACACACTCCGGAGGCAAGGTAAAAGACGGTTTGGAGGACACCAGGTGTTGAAAAAAAACCCATCGAAGAGGTATGGCACATTTAAAAGACTTAGGAACAGTTGCCTTTGAAAAGAGAGAAATGTGATGTGTATATATTTATTTAACATTAATTAATTAATTGTGTGGTGGGAAATATAATGGATATGTCTCTTTGTTTCAGATGGGTCCCATGTCATTATTCTAGAGATGGGGTTCTCTAAAGACTTGACTATTGAAATGTAGTGGTTGACAATTTCGGAGTTTGGGGTGATTACTTAGTCTAATTCAGGAAAATGGAATGATAATTTACAGTCCTTTTTGTGGGTCAGACTTAGTTTTTAATATGACCTTTTTTTAGTCACTTTGTTCCATATTATGTTCATCTGGTTTGGGAAATAAATAGCATATTTTTGTATTTATGCGAATTCATTAGCCAAGTTTGATATTGCTTGCAGAGAGAGATGGCCAGCTACTGAAAGATAAGAGTTGCCACTTGTTTAGTTTTGATTAGTGGGTTATATATATATATATATATATATATATATATATATATATATATATATATATATATATATATTCTTAATGTGAGTTTCATAATCCAATTATGGTTTGGTAATAAAATTGATTCCCTTAGAAACTGTGTATAATGTTGTGAAATGTACATTTTTGTGTTCAGATTCCCATATTTAAGGATAATATGTTTAAGTAATGTATAATTCATTGTTGATAATGAACTTAAAGGCAGAGAAAAAGAGAAGGTAGGAGCATAAGCCTCAAGAGAAGGTAGTTATTCACAACTTGAAAATGCTTTTGCCAGCGAATTCTTTATCGTCCTAACCAGTCCCGTGACGAACACAGTTGAACTATTCATCCACATACGTGAAAATGCCTAAGGAACTCCCAAGACGGCATCAGAATCCTGCGGGAATCTTCCATACAACTGTATCATTTCATGTTTCCTTGCAGTAATTAAAGATTCTACTGCTGGGAAACCTTTCAATTTGTCAAAAGAGGACTTATCGACTCTTAAGTAGTTAATTGTGAATTGGAAAATTCCATGACATAACTGAGATGAAGTAATGTGTTTTCCTCTCGAACTTGTAAGCTCAACTGCACCCATATGCATATTGAGATATAGAAGACTTTATTCATTCCACTCTTGAGATCTGGAGGTGTTAGGACGACCAGTGTGTGTGTGTGTGTGTGTGTGTGTGCGTG